>NC_135958.1:72331207-72386207 GCF_053455715.1 Rhinoraja longicauda
GCAAACGCTGGTTCACACAAAAGGACACGAGGTGCTGGAGTAACTCAGCGGGTCAGGCAGCATCTCTGGAGAACAATGGATCGGTAACGTTTCGGGTCAGGACTTTTCATTCTGATTAATGGACCTGGATCGTCACCTATCCGTGTTCTCCAGAGTTGCTGCCTGACCCGCTGAGTTACCACAGCACTTTGTGTACTTTAAAGTTGTACTTTACATACTGGAATTCGACGTGCAAGAATTGTTGATATAATTGAAATCTGAGGAGTTGAAATCGTATAGTTGGGGTAGGGTTGCCAACTTCCTCACTCCCAAATAGGGGCCAAAGGGTGACGTCACACTTGTCCCCATATTTGGGAGTGAGGAAGTGAGGAAGCCAAACACAATAACATAAAGTAGAGAAAAAAGAAAGTTTCTTGCTCGCTGTCATCAAAGATCATGTAATAGGAGTAGAATTAGGCCGTTTGGCCCATCGAGTCTCCTCCGCCATTCAATCATGGCTGATCTATCTCTCCCTCCCAACCACCGTTCTCCTGTCTTCTCCCATAACCTCTGACACCCGCACTAATCAAGAATCTATCTATCTTTGCCTTAAATATATCCACTGACTTTGCCTCCACAGCCTTCTGTGGCAACAAATTCCACAGATTCACCACTTTATTGGGCCCAGAAGATGTAAAAGATCACAAATCTTTGGATGGAGGGGCAAATATATTAGGGAATATATGTAGTTCATGTTATCTTTTTTAGAAACATAGCAAAGTGCTGCTTCATCATTTAATACAGCGACCTGTGTTGACTAATGTGCCCCATAGATAATCCAAGATGAGTGGTCACTGAAGAGGTTTTAGGTGGGGACATGGACATGGAGATGGAGGGATATGGATCACATGCAGGCAGAGATGAGTTTAACCTGGCA
Organism: Rhinoraja longicauda; assembly: GCF_053455715.1. NCBI lineage: Eukaryota > Metazoa > Chordata > Chondrichthyes > Rajiformes > Arhynchobatidae > Rhinoraja > Rhinoraja longicauda. The sequence goes on from NC_135958.1 coordinate 72,332,124, forward strand.
TCATGGATATACCATAATGATCCCAGGAATGATTGGGTTAACATATGATGACCGTTTGACAGCATTGGACCGCAATTGTACTGCAATGTTAGCAGGGGCTATTGTGAGCAATTCTGGGCACCATTTCTGAGGAAGGCTGTGCTGGCTCTGGAGAGAGTCCGGAGGAGGTTTACAAGAGTGATCCCAGGAATGAGTCGGTTAACCTATGGTGAGCATTTGTCATCACTGGGCCTGTACTCGCTGGCGTTTAGAAGGATGAGGGTGGGCCTCATCGAAACTTACCGCATAGTTAAAGGCCTGGATTGAGCGGATGCGGAGAGGGATGTTTCCACTAGTGGGAGAGTCTCGGACCAGAGGCCACAGTCTCAGAATAAAAGGACGTGCCTTAGAGAGGAGTTGAGGAGGAAATTATTTCGTTCAGAGGGTGGTGAATCTGTGGAATTCATTTGCCACAGACGGGCTGTGGAGGCCAAGTCAATGGGTATCGAAGGCAGAGATTTTGACAGGCTTTTGATTAGTAAGGGTGTCAGGGGTTGAGAGGGAGAGATTGATCAGTCATGATTGAATGGCCCTAATTCTGCTCCCATAATGTGGGAACATCATGTTGGGCACGGTCATTGTGGGCCCTGCGCTGTACTGTACTGTTTGGATGTTCATAGCAGGGCTTCACTTGGTTGCTGGTTTTTGGGTCATTCTTCAAAATAGCACTTAAAAGAAACTTCAGTGTCCAATTCCAGCCACTTACTCCACCTGAATTTAAGCTTTGCCCCCTTTGGAGCACTCCACCAGAGCCTCTCCCAGTCAATATTGTCTTAGCAAACAAGCTCTTGGTGTAAAAGCTTTCGCCGTGTTTACAAGATACACACTGGCCGTGGAAGAGAGTGCCGTCTAAATCCAACTTTAAGTAAAGGTTCACCTGTGGAAGTGGCGAAAAGGGTCGTTCGGTCTCCTAGTTTCTCCAGATCCACCACCACCTCTTGTACAATGGAATGGGGTGCTTTCAGCGCTGCTAATGCTGGGATAAACAGAGAGGGTGAGGTCTCAGCATGGCACAGGGCAGTCCACCAGTCCAACATGGCACCTCTCCAGCTAATCACGCCAATCCCAGGCTTGGTCCTGGCTCGCAACGGACTGTGCAAACGTCTGCTATGCCCACTTAACGGCATTTCTGTACAATCTCCAAATATTTACCAAAGAGGATTTTTATTTTTAAAATGCATTCCAACCGTTCACAAAAGAAACATTCTGCACATTTTTGGGTTTCTGGTTTGTGAGTGATGGGTGTCTGGACCTGCAGACCTGACCAGAAAAGCACACATGCACGGAATCAGAATGTTTGGATTGTCATTCCTACTGCCGCAAGGGAATGGAATAAATACAGGTCATGCAATTTGCCAGGAAAATTCGGGGGATAAAAAAATATTTAATGACAGGGAAGAATTCATTGAAAGATTATGTTTTGTCAAACCTTATTCCCCCCCCCCCCCCCCCCCCCCACCACACACACCAAAATAAAGGTCTTTAGGAAGGAGCAGTTGTTTTAACTTGGCAAGCTGCAAGTTCCACCGTGCACCCAGCGAAATAAAAATCACCAGTTGAACAGCAGGATGAGCTCTTGTGACTTTTACTGCCGTGAGTTTGAGTGCATGTTCAGCTCTTCGCTAAACCAGACAGTGGGAACTAGGACTATTCAGGAGTAGTGAGAACCTTGGCAGTCATTTCCATGCCCAACCTACGCGAATGGTTACTTGTCATTGGGAATTGTCATTGACCGCCTTAGTTTAGTTTTGGTTTGGAGGTGCAGCACGGAAACAGGCCCTTCGGCCCCACCGAGCCGGCACGCCGACCAGCGATCCTCACGCACTAACACTAACCTACACGCACTGGGGACAAAATTTTACATTCACCAAGCCAATTTACTTCCACACCTGTACGTCTTTGGAGTGTGGGAGGAAACCAAAGATATCGGGGAAAATCCACACGGAGAACGTACAAACTCCGTACAGTCAGCACCCACCATGGGGATGGAACCCGGGTCTCCGGAGCTGCAAGCGCTGTAAGGCTCCAACTCTACCGCTGCGCCCTTTGTGAATATATTTTGAATTTTTTTGTGGCAAGAAAGCAAAAACATTTTTGAATTTCAATTGCTTTCTGATTGCCTCCCTCGGACTTATTCCGTGTCTGCACACAAATGTAAGGCTGCCCTTAATTCCTCAGTCTTGTTTGGGCAGGAATCCCTCAGAGGAATCCTCTCACCTAAACCGCACCAGGTTCCCATTTTCACCTTGCAAACAGCTAACAGTGAGTGGCCTGTTTCTTTATCATCATTACTATTTTTGCATATCTTTCATTCATTTGTTCTATGTCTCTCTGCATCGCCGTCCTATATCTCTCGTTTCCCTTTCCCACGACTAGTCTGAAGAAGGGCCTTGACACGAGCCGTCACCCATTCCTTCTCTCCAGAGCTGCTGCCTGGTTACCGCTGAGTTACCCTGCCATTTTGTGTCTATCCTCAGAGGTGGGTCTGAATGCTAATCTCGGGGTGCAAAGGTTGACAAAGATCTCTCTTTAGGATCCTGTCTGCATTGCCTCTTCATTTAACATAGAAACATAGAAAATAGGTACAGGAGGAGGCCATTCGGCCCTTCGAGCCAGCACCGCCATTCATTGTGATCATGGCTGATCATTCTACAATCAGTAACCTGTGCCCAACTTCTCCCCATATCCCCTGATTCCACTAGCCCCCAGAGCTCTATCTAACTCTCTCTTAAATTCTTCCAATGACTTGGCCTCCACTGCCCTCTGTGGCAGAGAATTCCACAAATTCACAACTCTCTGGGTGAAAAAGGTCCTTCTCACCTCAGTTTTAAATGGCCTCCCCTTTATTCTAAGACTGTGGCCCCTGGTTCTGGACTCCCCCAACATTGGGAACATTTTTCCTGCATCTAGCTTTGTCCAGTCCTTTTATAATTTTATATGTCTCTATAAGATCCCCTCTCGTCCTTCTAAACTCCTTAATTTAAGCTCACAATCTCCATATTCACAGCTTAAGGTCAACACAACGCAGGGCAATAGCATGAAGAGTAAACGGCGTTTTATTGTCATATGTCCCGAAACAGAAACAATGAAATTCTTACAGGCACAACAGATGCAGGGAATACAGACAAAAATACAGGGAGAAGTCTGAAGAAGGCTCCAGACCCAAAACATCACCTCTCCATGTTCTCCAGAGATGCTGCTTGACCCACTGTTACTCCAGCACGTTGTATCCTTTTTTTGTTTGTAAACAGGCATCTGCAGTTCCTTATTTTCTACCAGGGAAAATGATTCTGTTCTTCATGGGAAGTTTATAGACATCACACGAAGGTTCAGACGCATACCCAATCCTGAGGACAGAGTTCCAATGTGCCAAACCATGGACTGTGCAGAGTTAGTGATCCAAGCACATCAATGAGCCCTAACCCATTATTCCCAAGGGGGAAGACATTTTAGTTGGCAGACTGACTGCAATTGTACTGCAATAGAAGCAGGGACTACTGTGAGCAATTCTGGGCACCATACCTGAGGAAGGATGTGCTGACTCTGGAGAAGGTCCAGAGGAGGTTTACAAGAATGATCCCAGGAATGAGTAGGTTAACCTATGATGAGCATTTGTCGGCACTGGGCCTGTACTCGCTGGAGTTTAGAAGAATGAGGAGGGGGGATCTGATTGAAACATGCAGAATAGTGAAAGGCTTGGATAGAGTGGATGTGGAGAAGATGTTTCCACTAGTGGAAGAGTCTAGGACTCTCAGAATTAAAGGACGTTCTTTTAAGAAGGAGATGAGGAGAAATTTCTTTAGTCAGAGGGTGGTGAATCTGTGGAATTCTTTGCCACAGAAGGGTGTGGAGGCCAAGTCAGTGGATATTTTTAAGGCAGAGATAGATAGATTTTTGATTAGTACAAGTGTCAGAGGATATGGAGAGAAGGCAGGAGAATGGGGTTAGGAGGGAGAGATAGATCAGCCATGATTGAATGGCGGAGTAGACTTGATGGTCCGAATAGCCTAATTCTACTCCCATCACATGACCTTAGGGGCCCAAGATGCCAATGAAGTCCTTCCAGAGGAGGATCTACCATCAGTACAATATACCATCTCTCCACTCTTTTAAATCCCTTTTCAACTTGTGAATCTATCATCATTAACATTCTGCACACCGGTATCTAGTTTAGTTTATTGTTACGTGTAGTTTTATTGTTGCATGCTATTCAGTCAGCCGAAAGACTATACGTGATTACAATCAAGCCATCCACTCTTTACAGATACAGGGTGAAGGGAATAATGTTCAGTGCAATCTTTAATCGGCTTAAAGATTGAAGATAGTCCGAGGGTCTCCAATGAGGTAGATGGTAGGTCAGGGCGGTCACGGTGGCGCAGCGGTAGAGTTGCTGCCTTACAGCGAAAGCAGCGCCGGAGACCCGGGTTCGATCCCGACTACGGGTGCTGTCTGTACGGAGTTTGTACGTTCTCCCCGTGACCCAGGGCCGTCTTTACAGCATTATGGGCCCCGGCAAAGCAGTGTACTGGGGCCCCTATTACAACTACTCACAGGAATAAAAATGTAAATGGTCGATAAAATTAAACATATATTTATTTTATTGGCACTTCCAACAAAATCGGTGTTGAAACATTAAAAACATGCTGTACAGCAACAACTAATCAACATGATAAACATTTGAACAATACACGAGGCTTGAAAAACACAATAATACTCAGTAAGCCATACAGATTAGATGTCACAGTATGAAATTACTACGAATTTCTTATTATAACAAGCATTTGCGGCATTTCTTAAAAGCAAAGCACTTAGGGAGCTAATTGTTGCGAAACAGATCGCTGTGAGAAGCACTTAGGGATGGAAAATGTTGCGAAAAAAACACTTAAGGACCGAAAATGTTGCGAAAAAAGCACTTATTGAACCTACATTTTTAAAGTAGTATTTATTTATTGCAAGTCACTTAACATACACAGATCAGCATGGGGCCCCTATGCTCATGGGGCCCCGGGCAAGTGCCCATCAGGCCCATGCGTTAAGACGGCCCTGCCGTGACCTGCGTGGGTTTTCTCCGAGATCTTCGGTTTCCTCCCACACTCTAAAGACGTACAGGTTTGTAGGTTAATTGGCTTGGTAAATGTAAAACATTGTCCCTAGTGGGTGTAAGGCAGCGTTAATGTGCGGGGATCGATGGTCGGCGTGGACCCGGTGGGCTGAAGGGCCTGTTTCCGTGCTGTATCTCTAAAACTAAAAAAGGACTGCTCTCCAGTTTGGTGGTAGGATGGTTCAGTTGCCTGATATCAGCTGGGAAGAAACTGTCCCTGAATCTGGAGGTATGCGTTTTCCCACTTTGACTGTGACATACTTTGGAACAACTTACAACCTGCATAGGAAGGAACTGCAGATGCTGGATTACACCAAAGATAGACATACAATACTGGACTAACTCAGTGGGTCAGGCAGCATCTCTGCAGAAACGGAATGTGTGACTTTTCAAATCGAGACCAAAGTCTGAAGATGGATCTCGACCCGAAACGTCACCTACTGTATTCTCTTTTCTCCAGAGATGCTGCCTGACCCGCTGAGTAACTCCAGCATTTTGTTTCTATCCTCAGTTACAACCAACATATTTGTTTGCACTGCTCTTAAGGCAAACTAAGTCCTGTGCCTGTAAAGTTTCCAACTTGTAGCAGAATTGAGCAAGGCACAACATTTGCCCACATTCCAGTAAGTGTACGGAAGGAACTGCAGATGCTGGTTTAAACCGAAGGTAGACACAAAAAGCTGGAGTAACTCAACATGACAGGCAGCAACTCTGGAGAGAAGGACTGGGTGACATTTCAGGTTGAGACCCTCCTCTGAAGAAGGGAAGGGTCAGAGAAGGGTCTCGACCTGAAACGTCACCCATTCCTTCTCTCCAGAGATGCTGCCTGACCCGCTGAGTTTCCCCAGCTTTTTGTGTCGATCTTGCTACCTTGCTGCAAGAACGAGTAGCAATCGATAAAAGAACGAGTAGCAATCGATAAAAGGCTATAAATGTATTGCGTGTATATATATATACTAGACCGAGTGGGCCCGTTGGGCCCGTCCTCGTAGGGTTTCCATTGTAACCGGGAGGGGAGGAAAGGGGGAGGGTTGGGGGAGGGAAGGGGGAGGGAGGAGGGGAGGGAGGGGGGGAGGGGAGGGGGAGGGAGAGGGGAGGGAGGGGGGTAGGGGGGAGGGAGGGGGGAGAGGGGGGGATGGGAGGGGGGAGGGGGGGAGGGAGGAGGGAAGGGGGGGAGGGAGAGGGGAGGGAGGTGGGTAGGGGGGAGGGAGGGAGGGGGACCTCCCTTTTCCCAGTACCCCTCTTTCCCCGTTGGGCCCGTCCTCGTAGGGTTTCCATTGTAACCGGGAGGAGGGGAGGGCGGGAAGGGGGAGGGAGGGAGGAGGGAGGTGTGGAGGGAGGAGGGGAGGGGAGGGAGGGGGAGGGGGGGAAGGGGGAAGGGAGAGGGAGAGGGGAGGGAGGGGGGATGGGATGGGGGAAGGGGGGAGGGAGGGGGACCTCCCCTTTTCCCAGTACTCCTCTTTCCCCGTTGGGCCCATCCTCGTAGGGTTTCAATTGTAACCGGGAGGGGGGGAGGGAGGGTGGAAGGAGGGGGGAGAGGGATGGAAGGGTGGAGGGAGGGGGGGAGGGATTGGGGAGGGAGGGATGGAGGGAGGGGGGAGTTAGGGGGGAGGGGGGAGGGAGTTGGGGAGGGAGGGGGAGGAGGGGGGGAGGGAGTGGGGATGGAGGTGGGAAGGAGGGGGGATGAAGGGGTTGAGGGGGGAAGGGGGACCTCCCCTTTTCCCAGTACCCCTCTTTCCCCCACCACCAAGCCCCCTCCGCAACGACCCCTGTTGTCCCCCTCCCCAGTCCCCATTCTCAGACCCCCCCCCCATTCTCTCTCTCCCCCAGACACACTCCAAGTGCTGTTTCGCAACACTTGCCCCGGTGGCCCACGAGCATAGAGGCCCCATGTTGATCTGTGTATGTTAAGTGACTTGCAATAAAAAAGACTACTTGAAAACAGTGGTTTAAAGTGGTTTAAAGTGCTGTTTTTGCTACATTCGCGGTCATTTAGTGCTTCTCACTGCGATCTGTTAGTGGTGCTTTTCGAAACAATGTAGCACCCATCTCAAACAAGCATTGGGAGGATGGGAGGGAGGGAAGGGGAGGGAGGAGAGAGGTGTGGAGGGAGGAGGGGAGGGAGGGGGAAGGGGAGGGGGGAACGGGGGGAAGGGGAGGGAGAGGGGAGGGAGGGGGGATGGGATGGGGGAAGGGGGGAGGGAGGGGGACCTCCCCTTTTCCCAGTACCCCTCTTTCCCCGTTGGGCCCGTCCTCGTAGGGTTTCCATTGTAACCGGGAGGAGGGGAGGGAGGGAGGAGGGAGGTGTGGAGGGAGGAGGGGAGGGGGGGAGGGGAGGGGGGAAGGGGGAGGGAGAGGGTTAGGGGGGAGCGGGATGGGGGAGGGGGTAAGGGGAGGGAGGGGGACCTCCCCTTTTCCCAGTACCCCTCTTTCCCCGTTGGGCCCGTCCCCATAGGGTTTCCTTTGTAACCAGAAGGGGGGGAGGGAGGGTGGAAGGAGGGGGGAGGGGGAGAGGGATGGAAGGGTGGAGGGAGGGGGGGAGGGATGGAGGGAAGGAGGGAGGGGGGGGAGTTAGGGGAGGAGGGGTGAGGGAGGTGGGGAGGGAGTTGGGGAGGAGGGGGGGAGGGAGTGGGGATGGAGGTGGGAAGGAGTGGGGAGGAAGGGGTTGAGGGGGGAAGGGGGGGGGAGGGAGGGAATAGGGGCCCCATGCTGATCTGTGTATGTTAAGTGACTTGCACAACTTTAAAAAACTGGCAGTTGCTTTTCGCAACAATGTTGCAAACCATCTCACACAAGCATTGTGACGTCACAAGCTGAAGACCTTGAAAAAAAGGTCAGAAAAAAAATTATGTAAATTTAAAACCGAGCTGATCTCTCATTGGTGCACGGGTGCCATTGTGACATCACGCGCTGAAGCCCCTTCAAGAAAAGGGTTAGAAATGAGAAATTTTAACTTTAATATCTTTCTAGCTTTAAAAAGGTAGCTTCAATTTGAACGAAAGTACTTACAATAGTTGCCCATGTTAATGGTGAATATGGCGGTACAAAAATCGTAGCGCTTTGGTGTACCGTCTGGGAGGAGTAGGGTTTGTAAGTTATGGACAGAAATCTTCGGAATCTTCCGTACAAACATACGGAATCTTCCGTATATACATACGGAATGTTGGACCGCAGAGTTTTAGTAGTATATAGACTAGACCGAGTGGGCCCGTTGGGCCCGTCCTCGTAGGGTTTCCATTGTAACCGGGAGGGGAGGAAAGGGGGAGGGTTGGGGGAGGGAAGGGGGAGGGAGGAGGGGAGGGGAGGGGGGGAGGGGAGGGGGGAGGGAGAGGGGAGGGAGGGGGTAGGGGGGAGGGAGGGGGAGAGGGGGGGATGGGAGGGGGAGGGGAGGGGGGAAGGGAGGAGGGAAAGGGGGGAGGGAGAGGGGAGGGAGGTGGGTAGGGGGGAGGGAGGGGGACCTCCCCTTTTCCCAGTACCCCTCTTTCCCCGTTGGGCCCGTCCTCGTAGGGTTTCCATTGTAACCGGGAGGAGGGGAGGGCGGGAAGGGGGAGGGAGGGAGGAGGGAGGTGTGGAGGGAGGAGGGGAGGGGAGGGAGGGGGGAGGGGAGGGAGGGGGGTAGGGGGGAGGGGAAGGGGGAGGGAGGGGGACCTCCCCTTTTCCCAGTACTCCTCTTTCCCCGTTGGGCCGGTCCTCGTAGGGTTTCAATTGTAACCGGGAGGGGGGGAGGGAGGGTGGAAGGAGGGGGGAGAGGGATGGAAGGGTGGAGGGAGGGGGGGAGGGATTGGGGAGGGAGGGAAGGAGGGAGGGGGGAGTTAGGGGGGAGGGGGGAGGGAGTTGGGGAGGGAGGGGAGGAGGGGGGGAGGGAGTGGGGATGGAGGTGGGAAGGAGGGGGGATGAAGGGGTTGAGGGGGGAAGGGGGACCTCCCCTTTTCCCAGTACCCCTCTTTCCCCGTTGGGCCCGTCCTCATAGGGTTTCCATTGTAACCGGGAGGGGGGAGGGAGGGAGGTGTGGAGGGAGGAGGGGAGGGGGAGGGAGGGGGGAGGGGAGGGGGGAAGGGGAGGGGGGAAGGGGGGAGGGAGTAGGGGGGAGGGGAGGGAGGGGGATCTCCCCTTTTCCCAGTACCCCTCTTTCCCCGTTGGGCCCGTCCCCGTAGGGTTTCCATTGTAACCGGGAAACACTTGCCCCGGTGGCCCACGAGCATAGGGGCCCAATGCTGATCTGTGTATGTTAAGTGACTTGCAATTAAAAAAAATACTTTAAAAAAAGATAAGTGCTTTTTAAGTGCTTGTTTTGAAACATTCGCGGTCACATAGTGCTTCTCACTGCGATCTGTTAGTGGTGCTTTTCGAAACAATGTAGCACCCATCTCAAACAAGCATTGGGAGGATGGGAGGGAGGGAAGGGGAGGGAGGGAGGAGAGAGGTGTGGAGGGATGGGGGAAGGGGAGGGGGGAACGGGGGGAAGGGGGAGGGAGAGGAGAGGGAGGGGGGATGGGATGGGGGAAGGGGGGAGGGAGGGGGACCTCCCCTTTTCCCAGTACCCCTCTTTCCCCGTTGGGCCCGTCCTCGTAGGGTTTCCATTGTAACCGGGAGGAGGGGAGGGAGGGAGGAGGGAGGTGTGGAGGGAGGAGGGGAGGGGGAAGGGGGAGGGAGAGGGTTAGGGGGGAGGGGGAGGGGAGGGGAGGGAGGGGGACCTCCCCTTTTCCCAGTACCCCTCTTTCCCCGTTGGGCCCGTCCCCGTAGGGTTTCCTTTGTAACCAGAAGGGGGGGAGGGAGGGTGGAAGGAGGGGGGAGGGGGAGAGGGATGGAAGGGTGGAGGGAGGGGGGGAGGGATGGAGGGAAGGAGGGAGGGGGGGGAGTTAGGGGAGGAGGGGTGAGGGAGGTGGGGAGGGAGTTGGGGAGGAGGGGTGGAGGGAGTGGGGATGGAGGTGGGAAGGAGTGGGGAGGAAGGGGTTGAGGGGGGAAGGGGGGGGAGGGAGGGAATAGGGGCCCCATGCTGATCTGTGTATGTTAAGTGACTTGCACAACTTTAAAAAACTGGCAGTTGCCTTTCGCAACAATGTTGCAACAATCTCACACAAGCATTGTGACGTCACAAGCTGAAGATGTAAATTTAAAACCGAGCTGATCTCTCATTGGTGCACGGGTGCCATTGTGACATCACGCGCTGAAGCCCCTTCAAGAAAAGGGTTAGAAATGAAAATTAAACTTTAATATCTCTCTAGCTTTAAAAAGGCAGCTTCAATTTGAACGAAAGTACTTACAATAGTTGCCCATGTTAATGGTGAATATGGCGGTACAAAAATCGTAGCGCTTTGGTGTACCGTCAGGGAGGAGTAGGGTTTGTAAGTTATGGACAGAAACTCTTCGGAATCTTTGCGTACATACACATATACATACGGAATGTTGGACCGCAGAGTTTTAGTAGTATACTAGAAAAGAGGGCCCGTTGGGCCCGTCCCCACACCCCCCATTCTCACTCCCCCAGCCCCACTCTTACTCTCCAAGTGTGCCCGTTGGGCCCGGAAAAGAGGGCCCGTTGGGCCCGTCCCCACACCCCCCATTCTCTCCTCCCCCAGCCCCACTCTTACTCTCCAAGTGTGCCCGTTGGGGAGGGCCCGTTGGGCCCGTCCCCACACCCCCCATTCTCTCCTCCCCCAGCCCCACTCTTACTCTGTCCTCCTGATCTGTGTATGTCAAGTGACCACTATAGCCTTCTTTTTTTTTTTTTTTTCCTAATCAGATGTTTTGGGTTTTTTTCCTAATCAGATGTGCAGTACTTTGGTCAACGTGGGTTGTTTTTAAATGTGCTATACAAATAAAAGTGACTTGACTTGACTTGACTTGACTTGCAATAACAAAAAAGACTTCTTGGAAGCTTTTCGAAACAATGTAGCCGCCGTCACAAGCTGAAAACTAAATCCTTGCTGAAAACTAAATCCTTTTCTGTAAACTTTTGGAAACAAATGTAGCCCCTTGAAGAAAAGGGTTAGAAATGAAAATTTAAACTTTAATATCTCTCTAGCTTTAAAAAGGTAGCTTCAATTTGAACGAAAGTACTTACAATAGTTGCCCAGGTTAATGGTGAATACGGCGGTACAAAAATCGTAGCGCTTTGGTGTACCGTCTAGGAGGAGTAGGGTTTGTAAGTAATCTTCCGTACATACACATATACATACATACATACGGAATGTTGGACCGCAGAGTTTTAGTATTATATAGATAGATAGATAGAAGATAGATAGATATATATGTACAGGGGCGTATCTACCCATGCATTGTATACTTGTATTTATATTCATGCATTTTAAATATGTACTAGACCAAGTGGACCCGTTGGGCCCAAACCTCTCCTGCATTGGTGCAGCACCCTGTCCTCCCCCTCTCTCCTCAATCCCCCTCCCCTCTCCCTTCTCCCCCACACCCCCCTTCCTCCCTCCCTCCTCCCCTCCCCCTCCCCTCCTTTTAAACTTTAAAATGTGAATATCTTTAAATATATAACACCGATTTCAATAAAACTACTTGCATTATCACTAAAGTGACAATGGTGAATAAGTTGGGCCTAAAATTGCCGCGCTATCGTGTACCGTTTTGGCTGAAGTTCAGTCACAAACAAGATAACAAACGAGAGTTTTAGTATATAGATGTTATGTTCTATACTTTGGCAAGATAACGATGTGTCTTATCATGCCAATAAAGTTTTAAAGTTGAAAATTGAAATTGAATTGATCTAACGTCGGTGAGCTCTGATCCAGGACCAGTCGTAAGGTGTTGTTCACAACGAACCTGAAACTTTAGACGTCCCAGTTACTAAAGTAAACTTTAGTTGCGCCCCACCCAGATTGAACTGACAAGATTATTTTACATTCAGGCAGGGTAGAGCACTCCCTGCGGGAGCCACGTGGAAGCCTAATAAAGCTCTTGTTCCCATCATTTGATCAGGTAGCAGTGCACAGCAGCTCTCCAGGTTAACTGAAGGCTGCATCTGCATGGGCAAGGGCAGTCCTACCTGGGAGATTTATTCACATCGCCTGGCAGGTTGGTGTTTGCCATCCAACCCTGACCCAGTCGAACACATTGCCTCCCTGCTTTCAGAAGGTGGATGAGCCTGAGGTATTTTGTGACAGGTCCCAACTTGATTTCTTGTGGTTTTGGCACCAAGTTGAGCCCGCGGTTCCTACTTGTCAGGAGGGTTTTGCGAGGCACTGCTTGCAAAGTTATTCTGTTGCAGGCCATCCAGGCACAAATTTAGTTGTTTCATCCACACCCGGCAGCCCATTGAATGGTAATTTAGTTTAGAGATGGCGTGGAAGCAGGCCCTTTGGCTCACTGTGCCCGAGCCAACGAGCGATTCCCCCCGTACACTAGCACAATCCTACGCACTGGGGGACAATTTACAACCTACACTGAAGCCAATAAACCCTACAGAGCCTGTATGTCTTTGGAGTGTGGGAGGAAACCGGAGCACCTGGGGAAAAACGCCACGCAGTCACGGGGAGAATGTACACATTCCGTACAGACAGCACCCGTAGTCAGGATCGAACTTGAGTTTCTGCCGCTTTCAGGCAGCAACTCTACCGCTGTGCCACTGTAATGCCCGACCTCCATGAAGGGACTCTTTCTTTTCTCTTGATCTTAAGTGCCAGAGAATCCCCTTTTTGTTGTTCTCTGTACTTCAGAAAAAAAATGTTGGCACTGATTAAGCTCCTAATCCAATTATTGATTTCTTGTCTTTAAAGGTTTGGAAGGTACAGTTTGTTAAGTAAGGTTGTTTTATATTTTCTGCAGGTGCCTCTTGTGTTCTCTGACAGTTGCCTCAGGATTGATGTTTATAATGCTTGGATCCAGCGGGTCTGTAAATACAATTTGGAACCCACGAGGACTTTACTCATTGCTTTAAGTGAGCCGCTGCTTACTGTAGTTATGACAACCGTGTTTGCACTGTTAATGGCGCTGATTAGTAGGTTCTCCGTTCTCTTACTGGCTCACAGAACATCTTTATTGGAAGGGTCAAAGGTCTTCTCTCTCGGTAGGTTGACCACACTTAATTGCGAGAGACAAACATAGACAATAGGTGCAGGAGTAGGCTTTTCGGCCCTTTGATCCAGCACCACCATTCAACATGATCATGGCTGATCATCCAAAATCAATACCCCGTTCCTGTTTTTTCCCCATATCCCTTGATTCCGTTAGCCCGAAGAGCTATATCTAACTCTCTCTTGAATACATCCAGTGAATTGGCCTCCACTGCCTTCTGTGGCAGAAAATTCCCACAGATACAACAGCTCAGTCCTAAATGGCCTACCCCTTATTCTTAAACTGTGACCCCCTGGTTCTGGATTCCCCCAACATGGGGAACATTTTTCCTGCATCTAGCCTGTCCAATCCCTTAAGAGTTTTATATGTTTCCATAAGATCCCCTCTAAATCCTTCTAAATTCCAGTGAATATCAGCCCAGTCGATCCATTCTTCCATCTTTCATCCATTAAAGAGGACATGAAATTGTAAGGGTGATGTTTCTGCTCTGGAAATGCTTTTGCTTTTCTTTACATTGCCGAGTAACATTAAGTTATTGGATTCCATTGTAAAAAACTTCTGAGGAACCAACTGACAAACCACCAAAAGGCTGAGAATGCAAAGCCACCTCATTAATAATTGACTATAACGTAACGTGTAGGAAGTCGGCACAGAATGTTTAGTTTAGTTTCGTTTATTGTCACGGGCACCGAGGTACAGTGAAACACTTTTGTTGCGTGCTAACCAGTCAGCGGAAAGACAATACACGATTTACAATTGAACCATTTACAGTGAGGAGATACATGATAAGAGAGTAACATTTAGTGCAAGGAAAAGCCAGCAAAGTCCGATCAAATATAGTCAGAGGGCAACCAAGATTGTAGGTCAGGATTGCTCTCTAGTTGTGGTTGGATGATTCAGTTGCCTGATAACAGCTGGAAGAAATTGCCATTGAATTTGGAGGTGTGCGTTTTCACACCTTTTGCTCATGGGAGAAGAGGGAGTGAGAATCGTCCTTGATTATGCTGGTTGCCTTGCCAAGGCAGCGTGAGGTATAAATGTAGAGTAGTTTGAAGATTTTGGGCTGTAATTGGGGGATAATACGTTCATAAGTTCTAGGAGCAGAATTGGGCCATTCGGCTGATCAATCATGGCGTGATCTATGTTTCCCTCTCAACCCCAGCTTCTGGTGCAATGAGGCAGCAGCTCTACCACTATGCCACAATAGACAATAGACAATAGGTGCAGGAGGAGGCCATTCGGCCCTTCGAGCCAGCACCGCCATTCAATGTGATCATGCCTGATCATTCTCAAACAGTACCCCGTTCCTGCCTTCTCCCCATACCCCCTGACTCCGCTATCCTTAAGAGCTCTATCCAGCTCTCTCTTGAAAGCATCCAACGAACTGGCCTCCACTGCTTTCTGAGGCAGAGAATTCCACACCTTCACCACTCTCTGACTGAAAAAGTTCTTCCTCATCTCCGTTCTAAATGGCTTACCCCTTATTCTTAAACTGTGGCCCCTTGTTCTGGACTCCCCCAACATTGGGAACATGTTTCCTGCCTCTAACGTGTCCAACCCCTTAATAATCTTATACGTTTCGATAAGATCTCCTCTCATCCTTCTAAATTCCAGTGTATACAAGCCTAGTCGCTCCAGTCTTTCAACATATGACAGTCCCGCCATTCCGGGAATTAACCTAGTAAACCTACGCTGCACGCCCTCAATAGCAAGAATACCCTTCCTCAAATTTGGAGACCAAAACTGCACACAGTTCTCCAGGTGCGGTCTCACTAGGGCCCTGTACAACTGCAGAAGGACCTCTTTGCTCCTATACTCAACTCCTCTGTTCCTTGTGTCCCCTTTAAAAAAAAACTCACTCTGGACAAATACAAACTTTTGACAAGCTCTTTCTGTAGGAATGGATACATCTCCTGTTACAATTGCATTAAACGATTCCTTCTGTTTGCTGCACAGTTGGTGTTTAGAGCGAGTTTTATCAGGATCCTGGGATTTCCCATTTCTCAGTGTTATTTCCGGATCTTCATCTGCACATCTGAATGGCATGCCTGTTGTTTGTTTTAGTTTTTTAAATTCAAAATCCCATGATTTACATATTCTGCAACCTAGCTAAAAGGAAGATAGACCACAAAGTGCTGGGGTAACTGAGCGGGTCAGGCAGCATCTCTGGAGGAAAAAGGATGGGTGACGTTTTAGGTCAGGACCCTTCGTCAGACTGCTGCTGAAGGGTCCAATCTGAAGGAGTGGAAAAAGAATCACTGATACCTTTTCTCCAGAGGTGCTGCCTGACCCGCTGAGTTACTCCAGCACTCTGTGTCTATCTTCGGGATCAACCAGCATCTGCAGTCCTTTCCGACACATCTGAACTATAAGGAATTTGCTGCATTGCTTGCTCATTGCTTGTTTCTTCTCTGCTTCAAATCTACTTACTTGTCGAGTCCGACGGTTTGATGTGCGGGTGGTCTTTTTGTAGGTTGGTTTGGATGATGGAGGGCAGACTCATGACCAGGGTGTGGTTGGCAGCACAAATGAACCCTTTCCTGTCCTGTCCTGTTCTCCATTCACATTCCAATATGTGGCCTTTCCTGCAAAGCCTTGCTGGCCAACTGTTGAGGTGGGAACCAAGGCTGACTGATCAGTTCATTTGCGCAGTTGGCCACAGTATTGTCAGAAGGTTTGGTGATACTAAATGTTGAGGGGAAAGAATAGTGAAGCCAATGTTATGGGGAAAGAATACTGAAGCCACAGAAGGCTGTGGAGGCAAAATCAGTGGATATATTTAAGACAGAGATAGATAGATTCTTGATTAGTACGTGTGTCAGAGGTGATGGGGAGAAGGCAGGAGAATGGGTTTGGGAGGGAGAGATAGATCAGCCATAATTGAATGGCAGAGTAGACTTGGTGGGCCAAATGGCCTAATTCTACTCGTATCACTTATGATCTTATGAACTAGTAAATAGGATAGACACAAAAAGCTGGAGTAACTCAGTGGGGCAGGGAGCATCTCTGGAGAGAAGGAACGGGTGATGTTTTGGGTTGAGATCTTCCTCAGACTAAGAGTCAGGGGAGCTGACCTGAATCCCTTGGATCCCTGCTCCCCTGACTCTCAGTCTGAAGAAGGGTCTCGACCCGAAACGTCACCCATTCCTTCTCTCCAGAGATGCTGCCTGACCCGCTGAGTTACTCCAGCTTTTTGTTTCCATCTTCGGTGTAAACCAGCATCTGCGTTTCCTTTCTACACAACTAGTAAATTGGGATGTAGGTTGTGCTAACGTGGAGACAGGCAACTGAGACAAAACTTAAAAGTCGTCAAGAGTTAAGAGTGTTTTACTAGCTTATGTCCCAAAGAGAAGAATGAAATCAGGATCGGACCCGGGTCTCAGGCGCTGTAAGGCAGCAACTCTACCGCCATGCCACCTAAACCGGTCTAAAACTGAAGGCAAGTCGAGCCTCGAGCCTAGTCTTGCATCTTGGAAAACGGGACGGGAAAATGTTCCTTGGGGTGGGCGAAGGGAATTAAAACAAAAAAACACGGGAACGATTGGCGTGGAAATCTGAGCATTTGTGAAACTTGGCAGGCGTGATGTAAAGCAGGAGCTGCAGATTGTGCACACTTGCACAGTGTTCACTGATCTCTCTATTCCCAGACCGAAACACTCACCGTTAGACGGTCAGTGAATGTAGATCCTCCAATTAAAATGTAACATGAAACCCGCTCCTCTTCCTGTGGACAAACAACAGGGGCTTGCCAGAGACCACAACGTTGAGGCGCTGGACTATAATTACACCCCAGAGCTGTGTCATAACCAAAAAAACATCTCGCCCTGACAGATCCATTGCTAGAACTCCATCGGTTTGTGCAATTTTGTTCCTTTCGATCCTGCTCGATGACTTTCGATCCTGCTCTGTGGTGGAACATATTTGAAAACATTCTTTTTTCCCCCATCAATATTTTATTTGATGCACTTTGATTTTTGTTGAAATGCCGTCTGGAACGTTTCCGAAGTACTTTTTTATTGCTCGCTGGTTCAGTAGCTGGGAGGGGT
Organism: Rhinoraja longicauda; assembly: GCF_053455715.1. Classification (NCBI taxonomy): domain Eukaryota; kingdom Metazoa; phylum Chordata; class Chondrichthyes; order Rajiformes; family Arhynchobatidae; genus Rhinoraja; species Rhinoraja longicauda. Next base: position 72,349,347 of record NC_135958.1, read on the forward strand.
GAGATTGTAAAGCCTTTGTGTACAGAAGCTCTGGGAATATAGTGTGACTTTCTGTGCTCCATTCCCCCCCCCTCCACCTCCCCTCCCAGTGCAGAACAGGTAGCTGGAAAGTGAGTACTCCTGATACTGTCGGCTTCAATAAGCAGACAGTCGGGTTTCTCTGACGCCTGAGAGGTAAAAAGGGATTATTTTGTTAACCTTCTACAAACCAGGACTTGGCCCGCATTTCTCTCGTCCGTTTACTTAGTCTCTGCTGCTGCCGTGTTTTTACAAAATGAAATGTTTATCTCGGATGCTGGCCAAAAGTGCAAAGAGCGGAGTACCAGTGTAATGGCGACGGGATCTTAATGAAGGAAAAGTAAGGGTGGATGCCAGGCTGGGTCGACCTGCAAGTCGCTCGCTCAATGTTTCAAGAGGGAGAATGAGCTTTGGTGCCATTCTGAAAGAGAAGCTTTAGACTTTAGATTTTAGAGAACTGAATTTTTCAGTTTCTGACTTGAAATATCACCTATCCATGTTCTCCAGAGGTGCAGCCTGTCCCGCTGCGTTACTCCAGCATTTTGTGCCTACCTTCTCCAGAGGTGCTGCCTGACCCCGCTGAGTTACTCCAGCACTTTGTCATTTAAAAAAAACAAAACTGGCATCTGCAGTTCCTTGTTTTGCCAAATTAAACTAATCTCCTCAGCCTGCAAGTGATCCATATTCCTCCATTCCCTGCATATCTCATGTGGCTAAAACATACCACCATCATACCTGAAGAATCTTTAGACTTTAGAGGTTTAGACGTCAGAGATACAACTCGGAAACAGGCCCTTCAGCCCACCGAGTCCGCACTGACCAGCGATCACCCCGTGCACGTACTAACGCTATCCGACACAATTCACAATTTAGGGACAATTTACAATTTTTTATTACTGAAGCAAATTTACCGACAAACGTGTACGCCTTTGGAGTGTGGGAGGAAACCGGAGAGCCCGGTTTTCGCCCGGAAAAGCCATGCAGGTCACAGGGAGAACGTTAAAAACTCTGTACAGCAGCACCCTTGGTCAGGATTGAACCCAGGGTCTGTTGAGCTGTCGGGCAGCAACTCTACCGCTGCGCCACTGTGCCGCACAAGATGTTTGATCTTTCGCTATGGTGTTAGAGTTTGAAGAACTTTACGAGGGACATGTCTGGTGCAGTCTCTGGACTTGTACTGCAGAGTAAATCAGGCATCAATATGGTGCCCATGTGTTATTTACTCAAGCATGACTTGCATGTTGACTACTCCATTTTAGAGAGTGATAAATCCTAGAACATAGAACAACACAGCACAATGCACAATGTTCGGCCCACACTGTTCATGTCGAACACAATGCCAAATTAATCTGAAAAGGTTAGAAAAAGCTTCAGAAGGACAATTATTCACGTTTTATTCGCGTTAAATAAGTGGTAATCTTCATATTTAACATTACCGCTCAAGTCACACAACAGAGAAACCAGGAAGAACACAAAGTGCTGGAGTAACTCAGCGGGTCAGGCAGCATCTCTGGAGAACATGGATAGGTGATGGTTCGGGTCGAGACCCATCTTTAGAGTTTGAAGAAGGATCCTGTCCCAAACCATCACCAATCCATGTTCTCCAGAGATGCTGCATGACCCAGTGAGTTGCTCCAGCACTTTGTCTTGTTTATGTAAACCAGCATCTGCAGTTCCAGTTTGTTTTGCCAAATTAAACTAATCTCCTCTGCCTGCAAGTGATACCCCTCCATTCCCTGTATATCCATGTGGTTAAAATATGCCACCATCATATCTGAAGAATCTTTGGACTTTAGACTTTAGAAATTTAGACTTTAGAGATACAACGCGGAAAGCCCACCGAGTCCATGCCATGACCAGTGATCACCCTGTACACGAACACCATCCTACACACTAGCAACAATTTACAATTTTTTACCAAAGCCAATTTACCAACAAACATGTACGTCTTTGGGGTGTGGGAGGAAACTGGAGCACTTGGAGTAAACCCACGCAGTCACAGGGGGACTGTACAAACTTCGTGCAGACAGCACCCGTGGTCAGGATTGAACCTGTGTCTCTGGCGCTGTAAGGCAGCAACTCTACCGCTGCACCACTCTGACGGCCCTGAAGAATCCTGAAGAATAAATCTTAGAAAACAAGGAGAGTTCTTCCTGTTGATCACTGTAGTGTCCTCACCACATGAAAATGATTGAAAAAAGATCCTTGGGCAATGTGAGAACCATTTATTTCACATAGTGTGGTATTATGACTTGGAATTCATCACTGTAAAGTGAGGTGGATGTATATTCAATCTAAGGGTTGACATTTACAAAAGATGAAGGGCTAAGGGAAGAAAGCGGTATTGCAGATACTTGATATCACTTAATAGGACATCAAGGCATCCATGGATCATGTGACATGGACAATATATTTCATTCTCTTTTATAAAGATGTTTACAATACACATTAACCTTCTTTAAACTGAGCATCGTCTACAGGCCATAAAAAAATCTCTGGTGAAGCTTTTATAGATTGCCAGATGATAGACACATGCTGGAGCAACTCAGCAGATCAGGCAGCATCTCTGGAGAAAAAGAGTAGGTGGCATTTCCACACTTCTGAAACTCTTGCCCGATGGGAGAGGGGAGAAGAGGGAGTGAACGGGGTGAGACTGGTCTTTGATTATGCTGGTGGCCTTGCCGCGGCAGCGTGCAGTGTAGATGGAGTCAATGGCATCATGTCTGGAACTCTTCTTCAGACTAAAAGTAGAGGTGGGGTTTGGGGGGAGGGGGAGTGATAAACTGGAGGTAAGAAAGGCCAGGAAAAAAAAATCAGGGCTGGCAACGGGTAACGTTAGGAAGGGTAGAGTCCACAATGGCCCATTGTTGGCTGGGGAATGTGTGATAACAAGAGGGATACAAAGATGCGAACAGTGGAACTGGTAGGATGACTAGGTTGGGAAAGGGGGAAATGGACTGGGTTGCTCATCAAAGTGGTGGCATGAATTCCAGGGCCTGGGTGAACATTTTCTGATTGCACAAACTGACAGCGACTTGAACTGACGAACATTGAGAGTATTACAATCTTTGGCTTTTATGGTGCTATTCACATCCAATGGTGACTCATTCTACTCTTGCAGTCGACGTTTTGCAATGGTTTCCACTCACACTGTTGTTTTAATGTAGTTTAACATCGCAGCAAACTTTACATGGGAGTAATCAATTGATATTTGATACTTGGACCACATAAGAAAACCCTTTGGGGGCATCACAGTGGCGCAGCGGTAGAGTTGCTACATTACAGCGCCAGAGACCCAGGTTCGATCCTGACTACAGGTGTTGTCTGCACGGAGTTTGTATGCTCCTGCCCATGACCTCGTGGGTTTTCTCCGGGTGCTCCGGTTTCCTCCCACACTCCAAAGACGTCCAGGTTTGGTGGGTAATTGGCTTTGGTATCATTGTAAATTGTCCCTAGTGTGTGTAGGATAGTGCTAATGTACGGGGATCGCTGGTCGGCGTGGACTCGGTGGGCCGAAGGGCCCGTTTCTGTGCTGTATCTCTCTAAAAAGTCTTAAAAAAAAGACTTTAAGATTTTAAGGGGTACCTCCTTAAAGCAGAAATGGTAGAGAGGTTTGTGGAGATTGTTGTGGTGATTGTCGTACCTGTTCCTGCAGGGAACCAGTGACAGGTGAGGGCTATTGAAGTTCGGAGTTGACAAGGGCACGATTGAGGGTTTCAGCAGCAGATGAACTGAGCCAATGTCAGAGTGAAGCGAAGCTGCAGAGGTCAAGTCATCTTGATGTTGAAATAGAAATGTGGTTAGAGGTTGACAAAATGTGTAAGAAGGAACTGCAGATGCTGAAGGCTCTCGACCCAAAACGTCACCTATTCCTTTTCTCCAGAGATGCTGCCTGAGTTACTCCAGCATGTTGTGTCTACCTTTGGTTAGAGGTTGACTTCACGTCCCATCTCGGTTCTCCCTCCATTTTGCTTGCCCTTGGACAAACTTATTTCCCTTTCTGACTTTCTAATCTGCATGGCTTTGGACTTGCTTCAGTAATGTAACAATGTTATGAATGTTAACATTTCAGGGTGCAGCTAATGTGCAGCTTAACACGACCAAGCAAAACAAAACGATAGATGCCAAAATGTAACTCAGCGGGGCAGGCCGCATCTCTGGAGAGAAGGAATGGGTGAGGTTTCGGGTATGGAGGGAAGAGTCCTACTCACATGGTGGCACAGCGGTAGAGTGCTGCCTCGGCGCCAGAGGCCCGGTTAGATGCTGACTATAGGTGCTCTCTGTACAGAGTTTGTACGTTCTCCCTGAGACCTGCATGGGTTTTCTCCGGGCGCTCCGGTTTCCTCCCACACTCCAAAGACATACAGGTTTGTAGGTTAACTGGCTTTGTTAAAAATTGTAAATTGTCCCTGTTGTGCAGGATATTGCTAATGGGGATCGCTGGTCGGCGCGGACCCGATGGGCCGAAGGGCCTGTTTCCACGCTGTATCTCTAAACTCTAAACAGTAGGATTGCATTTCTTGACATAGTCGGATGTTTTTGCAGGGAAGTTTGAGAATCCACGAACCTCAAACTGAAACGTTCTTTGCAGACGTGATTGGAATAAGAATTGACTCGAACCGTCCTTCCAGCCTATTGCCTGGAAGATCCGCACTTGGCTGTATCCGAGGCTCATACTTGAACAGGCTTGGATTGTACACTTGGAGAAAGAATCCCAAACCTGTGCCAGGTAAAATGTGCACAACCAAAAAAAGCTCTCCGTGCTGGGTCTGAAGTCCAGAAAGCCAAACACTGGTGAAAATATCAGATCGTCCAGTATTTGTCACTTCCCTGCATCCTTGTAAAAGGAATCCTCTGTTCCCTGCAACTATTTGATGCCTAATCTGCTAAACATTTCGTTTAGTGTAGCTTAATGTAGTGTAGTGTAGAGTAGTTTAGTTGCACGCTATCCAGTCAGTGAAAAGTGCTCAAGTTGTCCACAGTGTACAGATACATGATAAAGGGAATAACCTTTATTGCAAGATAAAGTCCAGTGAAGTCCGATTAAAGATAGTCCGAGGGTCTTCAGTGGGGCTTGTAGATAGTAGCTCAGGACAGCTCTCTAGCTGTTGGTAGGTTAGTTCAACAACCTGTTGCCTGGTAATAGCTTGGAAGAAAATGTCTCTTAATCTGGAATTGTGCGTTTTCACACTTCTGTACTTCTTGCCTGATGGGAGAGGGGAGGTGAGGGAGTGACCGGGATGAGACTCGGTTTCTTAGAGCGATACAGCGTGGGAACAGGCCCTTCGGCCCATCTTGCCCACACCTGCCAACATGTCCCAGCTAGACAAGACAAACCTGCCCGCGTTTGGTCCATTTCCCTCCAAACCTGTCCTATCCATGTACCTGTTCTGGGTACTTTGCTTGTATCAAGAAGGGGAATCTCTACCCACTTGCCCTGTGTTCACAAAGACAGTGGGGTTGTGCCTCAGCTACATCATGCTTGCTCACAGCAGTTAAAAAGAAAATCCACTGAACTCCGATCAACAGTCTTATTGTGAACCTCTTGATCTTTTGCACATTCTAAAGCCTCGAGTTTTTTTTTGTGAACGTTTGTGGAATTATTGGAAATGAGAGCAGCTTACTAACGTTTCCAAAATGTCTTCTTGGAATTTCTTATTTGTGGATCTAAATGTCCATATTTCCAGGTATGTAGTGCTTTGATCCTTCCCATTCTGAAGCTTCTGGCTTGAATCTTCTCCTTTTCAATATTTGTCGTGCATTCATATTCATAATCCCAAACAATTACTTGGCAAGGGCTTATGAAACGTTTGAATATGCTACTCTGGCAAATGTCCATTGGCATACAATACAGGTTAAGTGTTGGTTGCTACATTTCTGTTGCATTGATTTTAATTTTATCACTTCTGCTATCATTATTGTGACAATATTGGGCTGCAAGGTGGGTGGTACAGAGGTGGAGTTGCTGCCTTTCAGCGCCACAGACCCGGGTTCGATCCTGACGCCGGGCGCCGTCTGTATAGAATTTGTATGTTCTCCCCGTGACCTGCGTGGGTTTTCTCCGGGATCTCCGGTTTATTATTTATTTATTTATTTAGAGATACAGCGCGGAAACAGGCCCTTCGGCCCACCGAGTCCGCGCTGCCCAGCGATCCCCGCACATTAACACTATCCTACACACACTAGGGACAATTTTTACATTTACCCAGTCAATAAACCTACATACCTGTACGTCTTTGGAGTGTGGGAGGAAACCGAAGATCTCGGAGAAAACCCACGCAGGTCACGGGGAGAACGTACAAACTCCGTACAGACGGCGCCCAAACTCCGTAGTCAGGATCGAACCTGAGTCTCCGACGCTGCATTCGCTGTAAGGCAGCAACTCTACCCTGCGCCACCGTGCCGCACAGTTTCCTCCCACGCTCCAGAGAAGTGCAGGTTAGCAGTCTAGTTGGCTTGGTAAATTTGCAAAATTGTCCCTAGTGTGTGTAGGACAGTTGTAAGTGTGAGGGGATCCGGATTGCTGGTCGGCGCGGACTCGGTGGGCCGAAGGACCTGTTTCCGTGCTGTATCTCTAAACTAAACGGAACTAATGGGGCGATGACAGCCTTGGAGGAGAGGCTGTATTGAGGATGTATTGATGGGTGCGAGCAAAGGGTTGGGTTTACGTTTGGTGTTGAGCTACTGTTAGTTTCCAGCTGCTCGTTTTCCTTCTAGGTTTTTGTTATCTTGTCCAGAGTCTGGCGAAGAATGACACACAGACCAATTTTTGTGACTTGTATAATTCGGTCAACTTCACGTGGCATACAGTCAAAAGAACTTAAGAAACAGGAGGATGAGTAAGGAAAATGGTCTACAATGTCTTGCTTCGTTTAACACTTTATAAATTAATGTATGCGAGTTCCCCGTTATTCATTTGCTGATATATTGGGGAAAAGCTTGACAGAGAGTGAGAATTTAAAGCCCACCGTTGGATCTGTTTTTACAAAATGTTAAATGGTCAGCTCGACATAGATTACCACATCTACGCCAAACCCAAACCTATCAGGAACAGACGAGGGCATTCGATTCAATTTGAGATACCAGCTATCAAGACAGATGTGTATAGCAATTCATTCTTCCCTCACACAATTAAAGCATGGAATAGTCTTCACCCTACTATGGTTACTCAACCAGACGCAACTACATTTAAGGCAGCTCTTCTCCAAGAAGCCTTTCTTGCTTAAGTCCATACTCCGCCACCTCCAGTTTAAATTCCCTTTGGAATATTTTGGAGGACCAAGAACCAAGACGCAAGATCAGCACCTCATATTTCGCTTGGGCAGCTTACAACCCTGCGGTATGACTATTGATTTCTCTAACTTCCAGTAACCCTTGCATTTCCTGTCTCTCCGTCCCTCCCCCACCCAAATCTTTTTTTTTCTTCTTTTTTTTCTTCTTTTTTTCTTTTTTGTGCACAATTCGCAGGCATTGCCACTTTCATTTCACTGCACATCGTGTATGTGTATCATATCATATCATATCATATATATACAGCCGGAAACAGGCCTTTTCGGCCCACCAAGTCCGCGCCGCCCAGCGATCCCCGCACACCAACACTATCCTACACCCACTAGGGACAATTTTTACATTTACCCAGCCAATTAACCTACATACCTGTACGTCTTTGGAGTGTGGGAGGAAACCGAAGATCTCGGAGAAAACCCACGCAGGTCACGGGGAGAACGTACAAACTCCTTACAGTGCAGCACCCGTAGTCAGGATCGAACCTGAGTCTCCGGCGCTGCATTCGCTGTAAAGCAGCAACTCTACCGCTGCGCTACCGTACCGTGTATGTGACAAATAAACTTGACTTGACTTGACTTGATTGTGAATGCGTTCAAGAGAGAGCTGGATAGAGCTCTTAAGGATAGCGGAGTCAGGGGGTATGGGGAGAAGGCAGGAACGGGGTACTGATTGAGAATGATCAGCCATGATCACATTGAATGGCGGTGCTGGCTCGAAGGGCCGAATGGCCTCCTTCTGTACCTATTGTCTATTGTCTATTGTACTAGCTTCAAAGTCGTCTTGTTGAGTCTCATTGTCTGTAACTCGTTTTCACCCAGATCCCAGTTAACAATGGCCTGTTTCCTTTTTCATCGTCACTTTTTTGTACATCTTTCATTAATTTGTTCTGTATCTCTCTCTATCACCGTCTATCTCTCTTGTTTCCCTCTCCCCTGAATCTCAGTCTGAAGAAGGGTCTCGACCCCGAAATGTCACCTATTCCCTTTCTCCAGAGCTGCTGTCTGACCCGCTGAGTTACTCCAGCACTTTGACTCCACATGCAATTTATAAAGCTTCACCAGAGATTTTTTTTATGGCTCATAGACTTGATGCTCAGTTTAAAGAAGATTAATGTCCATTGTAAACATCTTTGTAAAAGAGAATGAAATTTACTGCCCATGTTATGAAATCAGTGGATGCCTAGATATCCTGTAAAGTAAAGTTGGTTGATGCAGGTAACATGTAAGCAAAATCAAAATGAGTAAATTAGACTGAATTAAAATTAAAAAAGACTGAATTAGAATTTTTTAAACTTTGCTGCACTTTATAATATGTTTATGTGGCAAAAAGGGTTTTAAGTGCTCTTGTTAAGTAGACATCCCACAAGTGTATAACAAACTGGAGAAAAAAAGTGTGTACACTTCATGCTAGTGTACTGTCTGCAGGTGGGAACATCTATCACAGAGCCAGTCTGGAAATGTAAAGTCATTTGATTTGACTGTTTATAGTCTATTTCAAGTTTCAAGGATCTTGACATCTTGCGTCTCTTTAATAACTTGAGTTTGGGTTCAAATCAAATCTAATTCATCTGTCCTTCAAAATCAAAGTTCTGATCCCGAGGTACAGAGAAGCATGCACCAGTTTCAAACATGGGCAGAGAAATAGTATTTGCTTGTGGTGGGCGGTACAGTGGCACAGCTGGTAGAGCTGCTGCCTCAGCGCCAGAGATCTGGGTTCAATCCTCACCTCGGGTGCTGTCTGTGCGGAGTTTGCCCTGTGACTGCGTGAGTTTCCTCCGGGTGCTCCAGTTTCCTCCCACGCCCCAAAGACGTGCGGGTTTGTAGATTAATTGGCCTCTGGAAACGGCCCCTAGCGTGTTGGGAGTGGATGAGAAAGTGTGACAACGTAGAACTTGTGTGAATGGGTGATTCAGCTTGAGATTGGTGGGCTGAAGGTCCTGTGTCCAAGCTATATCTCTAAACTAAACTAAATGGCAGGTGGCTTTTCATCCAAGCAAGTGTGCGGTGTTGGCAATTTGGGAAGACAAATGTAAGGCGATAGTCTCTAGTTAATGGCAAGACCCTTAACAGCATTCATGCGCAGTGATATTGGGGTCCAAGTCCATAGCTACCTGAAAGTGGCAATGAAAGGAGACAGAATGGCAAAGAAGGCATGTGGTATGTTAAACTGAACGCCCTGACTGATGAAGGCAGAGTGTCATGTTGCAGCTTACAAAAGTTTGGTTTGGTTGTATTGGTTCAATTGTGTAGAATTCTGCTGGTCCCATTATAGGAAGGATATGGAGGTTTTGGAGAGAGTGCAGAAGAGGTCTGACTGGACTAGAAGATATTAGGTTGGACAAAGTCCGGTTTCTCTGGAGTGTCAGGGGTTGAGAGGAGACCTGATGGCAGGCAGGGTGAACAGTCAGAATCTTTTTTCCCCAGTGTGGAAATGTCAATAGTTTTAAGGTGAGAGGGACATAGTTTAAAGGACAAATCTTTTTCTATAGAGGTGGCGGGTGCCTGGAATGAGCTGCCAGAGATAGTGACGGAATAAGATTTAATAGTGGCGTTGAAGAGGCTTTTACATGGACTGTTCCTGACCTATACTCTTCTATGTTCTCTGTTGGTGCAAGGGTGTGCAGAATAAAATTACAAAAGGAATACGCTGTAGGTATGTGAAGCCGTGAAACACGGTCGAAAGTCCTGGACATGTTCCCCAAGCCAAGCGCTATCTGTAGTGGGTGAAAGACCAGAAAGATTAAAGTCTAACTCTGTGTAGGAAGAACGGATGCTGGTTTAAACTGAAGATAGGCACAAAATGCCGGTGTAACTCAGCGGGACAGGCGGCATTTCCGGAGAGAAGGAATGGGTGATGTTTCAGACCGAAGAAGGGTCTCGACCCGAAACATCTCCCATTCCTTCTCTCCTGAGATGCTGCCTGACCCGTTGAGTTACTCCAGCATTTTGTGCCTATCAAAGTCTAACTCTGGTTCTCTCTCTGTGCTGACCAGCTGACCAGTTGATGCATTCTCTTATTTAACCGTCATAAATGATAGTACAGACCCAAGGGGGGGCATGGTGGCGCGGCATTGAAGACGATGCCTTACAACACCAGAGACCTGGGTTTGATCCTGACTATGGGTGCTGTCTGCATGGAGTTTGTACGTTCTCCCTGTGACTGCCTGGGTTTTGGCCGGGTGCTCACGTTTCCTCCCACACTCCTAAGACACACTGGTTTGTCGGATAATTGGCTTCAGCAAAGATTGTAAATTGTCCCTCGAGTGTAGGATAGTGCTTGGGAATGAGGATCGCTGGTCGACGCAGACTCAAAGGGCCAAAGGGCCTGTTTCCACACTGTGTCTCTATACTTAACTCAACTAAAATATATTTAACCGCCCTTACAGCAATATCTTCATAAGCTTAGATTTGAGCTTGTGGGTGAGACTAAATGGTAACTTTATTTCCAAGATAAGTGACGAATGAATGACTTGACATTCCTATCTTAGCCAATGCATGGGGAACTTTAGTTTAGAGATAGGCCCTTCGGCCCACTGGATCCGCGCTGACCAGCGATCCCTGCACACTAACACTATCCTACACACACTAGGGGCAATTTGCCTAGCCAATTTACCTACATACCTGCACGTCTTTGGAGTGTGGGAGGAAACCGAAGATCTCAGAGAAAACCCACGCGGTCACGGGGAAAACGTACATACTCCGTACAGACAGCACCCGTAGTCGGGATCGAACCCGGGTCTCCGGCGCTGCAAGCATCACCCATTGGTTTTCTCCAGAGATGCTGCCTGTCCCGCTGAGTTACTCCAGCATTTTGTGTCTATCTTCAGGTGTAAACCAGCATCTGCAGTTCCGTCCTACACTCCATGTCATCACTTTGTTTTTCATGTTGAGAATCAGGATTGCTTTTTCGGATGCACAGGACTAAAGTTAACCTAAAGTTAATGCAGTGTTAATTAATTCTATTGAAATGTACAGGTGTACAGGTTTTTTTTAACAGTTCAGCACAGTTTAGTTTATTGTCACGTGTACCGAGGTGCAGTGAAAAGTTTTTGTTGCATGCTGTCCAGTCAGCGGTAGGACAATACATAAGATTCCAATCGAGCCATTTACAGTGTATAAACATAGCACAAAAAGTAAGGAAATTTGTGTTTGGTAGATTATTTCTTTGATGTAACAATGCTTCTTGGCAATAAATCTTATACCGTTGGAAAGCCTGTTTATTTCCCTTTTAAATGGTGCGACATTTGTAAGGAACATGCATTTGTGGGATGAGCAGCAGAGCTGAGTATATGGGTTGCGCCCATGAAAAATTTGCCAAATCTTCTCTGCCAATGCCAAACAGCTTATTCTGCCATTGACTCTTGTTCGGTGTTGTTTGGTGGATTGGATGATTGAAGTCTGAAGAAACAAGACATATTGGCAATTTAACAATTTATTCATTTAATAAACAGGAGCCACAGTAGCGTGTGGAAGAACCATACACAGCCATAACAGCCTGGCACCTCCTCCTCATGCTGGTCACCAGCCTGGTCACACACTGTTGTGGGATGGCATCCCATTCTTGTCAGCACCTGGGGGTACCAGAAGCTCAAAACAAGAGTCAATAGCAACAGCAGAATAAGCTGTTTGGCATTGGCAGAGAAGATTTGGCAAATTTTTCATGGGCGCAACCCATATACTCAGCTCTGCTGCTCATCCCACAAATGCATGTTCCTTACAAATGTGGCACCATTTAAAAGGGAAATAAACAGGCTTTCCAACGGTATAAGATTTATTGCCAAGAAGCATTGTTACAACAAAGAAATAATCTACCAAACACAAATTTCCTTACTTTTTGTGCTATGTTTAGATACATGATAAGGGAATAACGTTTAGTGCAAGGTAAAGCCAGCAAAGTCCGATCAAGGATAGTCCGAGAGTCACCAGTGAGGTAGATAGTAGTTCAGCACTGCTCTGGTTGTGGTCGGATGGTTCAGTTGCCTGATAGCAGCTGGGAAGAAACTGTGTATAATCTTGATCTTTCTATCCTCCAAAATAAGATTTTAGCACTGCGAGCTTAATTGTTTGATATATTTTTGGTACTTGCATAAATTGTAGTGACATTTATTCAAAAAATGCTGGAGTAACTCAGCAGGTCAGGCAGCATCTCGGGAGAGAAGGAATGGGTGACGTTTCGGGTCGAGACCCTTCTTCAGGCAGACCCTTGTAGTGACATGGTGTCTACATGGTGGTGTTAGGCCTTTGGAAACCTTCATTTCATAGCATGAGTTTTTTTCGGGGTAGCCACTACATTGGATACTCTTGCTATTGAGGGCGTGCAGCGTAGATTCACTAGGTTAATTCCCGGAATGGCGGGACTGTCGCATGTTGAAAGACTGGAGCGACTAGGCTGGAATTTAGAAGGATGAGAGGGGATCTTATTGAAACATATAAGATTATTAAGGGATTAGACACGTTAGAGGCAGGAAACATGTTCCCAATGTTGGGGGAGTCTAGAACCAGGGGCCACAGTTTAAAAATAATGGGTAGGTTATTTAGAACGGAGATGAGGAAACACTTTTTCAGTCAGAGAGTTGTGAATCTGCGGAATTCTCTGCCTCAGAAGGCAGTGGAGGCCAATTCTCTGGATGGTTTCAAGAGAGAGCTAGATAGAGCTCTAAAACATAGCGGAGTCAGGGGGTATGGGGAGAAGGCAGGGATGGGGTACTGATTGTGAATGATCAGCCATAATCACATTGAATGGCGGTGCTGGCTCGAAGGGCCAAATGGCCTACTCCTGCACCTAATGTCTATTGTCTATTGCCTGTGGATGGAGAAGCAAGATCAAACCTTGCAATGGATTATCGTGTCCATTCACCTGCTGGCTTTCCTCGCGAACCATGAAGGATTTCACCACCTCTTTTGATCAGCCTCTGGTCCCAATCACTAATTACGGTTGTAATTGAGCAACGATGGATGTGTGGGACTGAAGTGTAATTTGTCAAGCGCAGTCCTCTTTCTAATTATGCTATCTCGTCAACTCAAACCTCCCACGTTCAATGCGTCTGTGGTTTGTACCTGGTTTACACCTGTGTTTTCCCTGGAGGTGAATCGCTGTGGGTTTTCTGCAGCCAGATAGTCCTTTGAGCCTCTGCCCTCCTATCTCAATAATTAAGCTTCCTTGCCCACTGTTTACTCAGAGGTTACCAGTGTCCTGTGTAAGTGCCATTTACTAAGTTGATGTTTGACGACGCTGGGCCTGTACTCGCTGGAGTTTAGGTGGATGAGGGAGGACCTCATTGTACGAATGTACCAAATAGTGAAAGGCCTGGAGAGAGTGGATGCGGAGAGGATGTTTCCACTAGTGGGAGAGCCTAGGAGCTGAAGGCAAAGCCTCAGAATAAAAGGAGGTACCTTTAGAAAGGAGATGAGGGGGGGATTTCTTTAGTCAGAGGGTGGTGAATCTGTGGAATTCATTGCCACAGGTGGCTGTGGAGGCCAAGCCATTGGGTAGTTTTAAAGCAGAGGTTGACAGGTTCTTGATTAGGTTGGTGTCAAAGGTTACGGGAAGAAGGCACGAGAGTGGGGTTGAGAGGGAACGATAGATCAGCCATGATTGAATGGCAGAGTAGACTCGAGGGGCCGAATGGCCTAATTCCACTCCAACGACATGGACATAAAATAAGGTGCTCAAAACCTGGTTTCAATGAACAGAGTGGCTATTTTATACAATATTTTTGCCTATTTCTGCCTGGCCTCTATTTCCAAACGGAACTGCGGGGCTGGGTTTGAGCAATCATGTCCTAATTTGGTTAATTTTCAAAGGAGTTTCATCCCAATTGTGCGGGTGATTGAGAATTGACCTTCCCCCCATCTACCTCCAGTGCTGCGTATTGCTTGACATCTGGACTCACCACTGTGCACACCACCACTCACCATTCGGTCTCACTGACCTCAGTGGTTCAGGGGTATAGAAAGGAACACCTGATATTCTGCCACATATTCAGTCCGTCTGACTGACCGATAGATTTTTCCCTTGACTTTCCTTGTAATACCTCAGTTAATATTTGCACTGTTCCTCTCTTAATTCTGCCGGCCATCAATTCTAATGATTTTGTAAACTTAAAACCCATGCATTGGTACTTAGTCTATGCATTCAAGCTCCTTCTTCTCCCCATCCCTATCTCGCCCCTTCCATCAGTTAATGCACACACTTCCCAATCCTTGTTGTTCTTGGTTTCTGTCTTCCTTGCTTTTCACCCTCCCCAATCCTCTACTTTCCACTTTGGTCCAACGCTCATTGAATATCACTAGCACACTAACACTATCCTACACACACTAAGCACAATTTACAATTGTACCAAGCCCATTAACCTACAAATCTGTATGTCTTTGGAGTGTGGGAGGAAACCGGAGCACCTGGAGAAAACCCATGCGGTCGGTCAAGAGGAGAACGTACAAACTCCGTACTGACAGTACCCGTAGTCAGGATCGAACCCGGGCCTCTGGCGCTGTAAGGCAGCAACTCTACCACTGCGCCACCGTGCTGCCCTAACATTCCCGTATTGTTAGCGTTCCCACCCCGGCTTTCACTCACCAGCGATGCTGTCCATCTGTAGTGCATCTTGGGAAAGATACGAAATAAGAAAGGTCTGGTCCATGTAGTTTTTCTCGGAAAGGTTGGACTCATCAATGTTAAAACCTGACGCTTGGCTCCTGTTTCATGGATTCAGCTGCCTCATGTGAGACTTGGGCCAGCAGTGGAGTTATTCTCCAAATGGAGCCATCACTTTGGCCTGTGTATTTAGTAGGCTTACCCATTGAATTTAAACTTTACTTTAGACTTTAGAGATACGGCGCGGAAACAGGAACAGGTACTACAATCTGCACAACAATCTCCACAAACCTCTCTACCTTTCCTGCTTTAAGGTTCCCCACGCGCTAACACTATCCTGCATACTAGGGCACCACAGCTCTGTGGTTCTATCGTTTATTAAAATGAAATGATGCCATTCATTTTACCAAACTAATGCCAAAATTATAGCTCATTATGGATATAAATACCAGATGAATTAACGTATTTAAATTCTGATTGAAGTGAGCATTTTACAGTTGCGCAAGAAGTATTTCCAGTTGTTTATCTCTATAATTAAAGGGAGTAGTGTGAAATTATTCTTGTATGGTATGTGGATATATCTCTGGGAGGTTCATTAGTTGGTCAATGCTATTTGCCTTTAACAGCGTGCTCATAAATACATGTTCATAGGTCATAGAAGCAGAATTAGGCCATTCGGCCCGTCAAGTATACTACCATTCTATCATGGCAGATCTATCTTTCCCTCTTAACCCCATTCTCCTGCCTTCTCTCCATAATCCCCGACACCCGTACTAATCAAGAATCCATCTATCTCCAATCTTAAAAATTCCATTGACGGCCTCCACAGCCTTCTGCGGCAATTAATTCCTCAGATATGCTAATGCTTGTGCTGCTGAATCTTTTCTTCAAACTTTTCTTGTCATGGTCTAATTCCCACTAGTTCTTAGGTTGGGAATTTACACGAAAATGAATCACTGATTTAGGCTGACTGCTAATCTGTACTCAAGTCAGGATAATCAGAAATATTCTTTTTGCAGGAAACAGGGCCAGTCCACCAAAAGACCACTCTTCACATAGGTCCACCTTTGCTTGCCAGCTAAAGATAGACACAAAATGCTGGAGTAACTCAGTGGGTCAGGCAGCATCTCTGGAGAAAAGGAATAGGTGAACTTTCGGGTTGAGATGGAATCAAGGGACATGAGGAGAAGGCAGGAGCGGGGCACTGATTGTGGATGATCAGCCATGATCATATTGAATGGTGGTGCTGGCTCGAAGGGCCGGATGGCCTACTCCTGCACTTCTATGTTTCTATGTTTCTATGAGACCCTTCTTCAGACGGGATTAAAACATGGTTGTGGAGCCAGAGAGGAGGAGGAATCACAGAGGGGGAGCAGCGAGAGAGGATGTTGCAGAACTCTCGTCGGGGAGAGAACCTCTACAAAATAGGCAGACCTTGGCAGCTATTGTCCTGCCCAATCACCTCGTTATGTTGGCTAACTCTTCTCCACTCTTTCAGTTCAGAGGAGGGGTGGTCTCTAACCAAAACCTCAAGTGTTCATATATCCCTTGTTGACCCACTGAGTTTCTCCTGCAGCTTGTTGTTTGCTCCATATTCCATCTGTTGTGTCTCCGGGTTAATAGGTTGAGTTTAATTTGGAGAGACAGCATGAAAACAGGCCCTTCGGCCCGCCGAGTCCATGCTGACCATCGATCACCCATTCACACTGGCTCTGTGTCATCCACTACATACGTGCTTGGGGCAATTTACAGAGGCCAATGAATGTACAAACTCGCACGTCTTTGGGATGTGGAGGGGGGGGGGGGGAGGAAACTGGAGCACCCTTCTTCAGACTGAACGCCTTCAGGGGTCTCGACCTTGCCTTTTCTATTCTCCCATTCCTTTTCTCCGGAGATGCTGCCTGACCCGCTGAGTTACTCCAGCTTTTTTGTTTTGTGCCTATCTTCCCTTTCAATCCAAATTATCTTTGTGTTGAGAAATGAGACGTGAATCTTCAAGCAAGTTCCTGCATAACCTAGCTTGTCGGAAAGACAAATGTTTAGCGCAAAAAAAAAAGCGCTGAATGAGGCATACCTTAAAGTCTGTGTCGGATGGCATGTATGGCTCTTGCTTACTATGCAGTTATACCTCCTTGTCTTTAAATGTTGTCTGTGGGGGGAAAAAAACTGCAGACGAGTTATTTGGCTTTCTCTTTTAAACTTCTTGATATTCTGTTGACACAATGCACAAGGCCTGCGGGGTGAAACAAACCCTTAAGTATTATGGGTGTTCATTGTTTGGCACTTTAAACTCCGGGTTATTATTCAAGACATGTACTGTTTGCGTCTGGATCTTTATTGGTGGCGCAGGGTGGTCTGTGAGATAGTGGAGCAGCAACGTTTGCGAGGAAACGTTTGGGAACTGTTGCAACACGCACCTCAGCTCAGGCTTTCATCTGGAGAGGGAGCAGGCAATGGGATTCACAAAGCTTATGGAAATTTTCACTGATTCAATGATACTTTGTTGTCACATGTACGTAGGTACAGCGAACCTCTTTGCAGACACTGTGGTGAAACCGTACAGCCAGACCTCACCTAGGCAGTACGCAGCCTACCCTCGACAGATGTGGGAAGAATTAAAGTCTGAAAACATTGGATAATTAAAACAGCATTGGTGGAGGAGCATTGTGCGAACTAACTTTGCAAGATCCTGAAATACATGGAATCATTTTTTCCTGCAATTTTTTGCTGTAAGGCCATTTTTAAAAACTTTTAGAATATGTATCCTTGATACAGAAATCTTTTGTTTGCGATAATGCATAGTGTGCTTCTCTCTGCCCATGTCAATAAATTGTAACGCAATGCATTTTACCAGTACCAATGATTGACAATATTTTGCTGGACAAACTCAGCAGGTCAGGCAGCATCTACGGAGGGAAATAGACCGACAGTGTTTTGGGTCAGGGCTCTTCTTCAGTTTGAAGAAAGTGCCAAATGGAAGGAGAGCAGGGGGGAGACACTGGTATTAGAAAGGTCCTGATCCAAAATGTCGTCTGTCCATTTCCATCCACAGATGCTGCCTGACCTTGTGCGTTCTTCCAGCAATTTGCGTTTTGCTCAAGATTCCAGCATCTGCAGTTCCTTATGTATCCAAATCGAATATCAATCTGAATTTGAGATATCGTTGACTGGTTGGGCCCAACCGATGCACAAATTTGCCTCGTTACCTAGGCGGTAATGAATGACACAGATTTGTGTAACAATGGAATCCACTCTGAACACGATGTTAAATTCAGATTGATTGATTACTTATTCACTTGTTTCATGTCAACATTGTTGAACATCAAACATAGTAGAGCACAGCACAGCACAGCAACAGGCCCTTCGGCCCGCAATGTCTGTGCCGAACATGCCGATTCGTTATCTCTCTCTTCCCTGCTTAGAAGAGTTTAGAAGAATGAGGGAGGACCTCGTTAAAACATACAGAATAGCGAAAGGCTTGGATAGAGTGGATGTGGAGAGGGTGTTTCCACTAGTAGAAGAGTCTAGGACTAAATGTCATAGAATTAAAGGACGTTCTTTTAGGAAGGAGATGAGGAGAAATTTCTTTAGTCAGAAGGTGGTGAATTTGTGGAATTCTTTGCCACAGAAGGCTGTGGAGGCCGTCAGTGGATATTTATAAGGCAGAGGTAGACAGATTTTTGATTAGTACATGTGTCAGAGGGTATGGGGAGAAGGCTGGAGAATGGGGTTTGGAGGGAGAGATAGATCAGCAATGATTGAATGGCGGAGTAGACGATGGGCCGAATAGCCTAATTCTACTCCTATCACTTATAACCCTATGACGGCCTCCAGAGCCTTCTGTGGCAATGAATACCACAGATTCACCACAGCCTGACAAAATAAATTCCTCCTCATCTCCTTTCCAAAGGTGCACTCTTTTACTCTGAGGCTGTGGCCTCTGCTCCTTGACTCTCCCACTAGTGGAAACATCCTCTCTCCGCACCCAGCCTATCCAGGCCTTTCACTGTTTGGGAAATATCAGTGAGGTTCGTCTGTTCCCCCCCCCAACCACTCCTCATCTGTACACTGTGAAGGATTTTGACGAGAATGCCTTCCAGCATTGACTTTTAAAAAAACATTGAAACAAGCCTGTTACGAAGTTGGTGCGATTGGAACGGGATAATTTTTATTTTTATTTTTATTTTATTTTTTAAATTAAAAAAAAATAATTTGTATAGCACATTTAAAAACAACCCACGTTGACCAAAGTGCTGTACATCTGCTGTAATGGGACTGAGCACCCAGCACCTCCTCGCCTGTCCAATGCAACGTGTTAGCAGCAGCTGCTGTGGGCTTGCGTTGCCATTTGCATTCCTATTGACTTACATGGGAAAAATATAAAACAGGTGTGTTTTTTTGAGCAGAAGCAGCTAAGTGCTAGTATAAAATATGAACTCGTGATGACCTGTAGGTGAGGATTAAGTGCAGCTGTGTGTGTGTGGCTGCACACAGATGCGGGGAACTAACTGGAATCTCAGAGCTGCTAAAAGATATTGGGTTCTTTTTTTTTTATTTGCTCTATCGTCATTTGTGCCCAGAAGGAATTACAGAATCTTTTATTTTACTAATGCTGTCTGAGGCAGCTTATGGAAGGGACCGCACTCCTGTTTGATGTCTGTCTGTGTTAAGCTGACCCATTTTGAGATTCTTTGTTGCTGTGGATTTGGCTTCGTATCTTTCTTTACTGGTGGAAACCACAACCCCCGTGATTTATCGGCGTTTGCCGTTCGACTTTGCCCCCCCCCCTCGGCACTTCGTCGTCAGTCAGCGGATTACCTTGAATGACAATCGCATCCAATTAGCAGCTGATAAAAAAATTGCCAGTCAATTGATTTCCAACCTGTGTGTTGTATCCTATCTTGCGTCTCTTCCCCTCCCGACCTGAAGACGACTACCTGCCACGTGTATCTGGGGCCGATCAACCTACAGCCCCGCACGCTTTCGGGATGTGGGAGGAAGCAGGAGCACCCAGAGGAAACCCACGAGGTCACAGAAAGAAGGGGGAATCTCCACGCAGACAGCACCCGAGGTCAGGATTGAACCCAGGTCTCTGGCGCAGTGAGACGGCGACTCTACCCGCTGTGTCACCGTGTCGCAGTAGTTGACCTTCTTTGCTGCTCCTCTCTCCTCAGTGTTCAATGGTTCAATGGTGCTTCATTGTTATGTGTGCACTGCACAGCAAAATTCTTTTTGCATAGATCTCACCTGCACGAGTCGCCATATTTTGGCGCCATTTACAAAAAGTCCAAAGTCCGGCCCTTGCGCTCGATGTACTGGAGCGGCTCCCGATCCAGGTAGGCCCCAGGCTGCTGCAGGGCCTCCTCTGTTGCCTTCGATCAGCTCGGCCCATGAAGTTTAGTTTAGTTTCGTTTAGAGATACAGCGCGGAAACAGGCCCTTCGGCCCACCGAGTCCGCACCGACCAATGATCCCCGCACATTCACACTAGGGACAATTTACACGTACACCAAGCCAATTAACCTACAAACCTGTACGTCTTTGGAGTGTGGGAGGAAACCGAAGATCTCGGAGAAAACCCATGCGGCCATGGGGAGAACGTACAAACTCCGTACAGACAGTCGGGATTGAACCCGGGTCTCCGGTGCTGCAAATGCTGTAAGGCACTTTTTCAGTCAGAGAGTTGTGAATCTGTGGAATTCTCTGCCTCAGAAGGCAGTGGAGGCCAATTCTCTGAATGCATTCAAGAGAGAGCTAGATAGAGCTCTTAAGGATAGCGGAGTCAGGGGGTATGGGGAGAAGGCAGGAACGGGGTACTGATTGAGAATGATCAGCCATGATCACATTGAATGGCGGTACTGGCTCGAAGGGCCGAATGGCCTCCTCCTGCACCTATTGTCTATTGTCTATTGTCTATTGTCTAAGGCAGCAACTCTACCGCTGAGTAACCGTTGCCGCCCTCAGTGAAGCCTTGGTGATAGAATCAGAGTCTTACAGCGCAGAAACAGGCCCTTCGGCCCAATTGATACAGGGCAGTCACCAAGAAATCAGACAGAACTCGGGGGAAACTTCTCCCCAGAGGGTGGGAAGAAGGTGGAATTCCCTCCCACAGGGAAAGGCTGGAGATGGGGGGAAGCTGGATAATCAGACAAGGGGAGAGAATTGGAGGAAGACACTGAAGGGCGGGAGAAAGCCATTTTTCTGCTGTGGGCAGGATGTGGGACGGTGTCACTGAAGTGAGAGGGGCAGAGGGATGTAAGGAGGCTGGTGTTAAACAGAAATGTGTAAGGTTGAGGAACATACTGCCCATGATGTGGTTTATTTACTGATTCATTAACCAACATCTACTATGTTTAATTGGATTTTACTGGACTGTATCTCATACCAAACGTTATTCCTTTATCGTGTCTCTGTACACTGTGGATGGGTCGATTGTGATCATGTATAGTTTTCCCGCTGACTGGGTTAGCACGCAATAAAAGCTCTTCACTGTACCTCGGTACACGTGACAATAAACTAAACTAAACTAAACTTGCCCATGCTGACCAAGATGCCCCATCTACACTAGTCTCACCTGCCTTCATTTGACCCACATCCCTCTAAACCTGTCCTATCTATGTACCTGTCCAAATGTCTTTAAAATGTTATCGTAACTACCTCCTCTAGCAAGCTCGTTCTATCTGCCCATCACCCTGTGGAAAAAGTTGCCTCTCGGGTATCTTTCCCCTCTCACCTTGAACCTAAATTTTCAATTAGACTTCCAATCCAGTCTAATTGAAAATGCCAAATTAGACTGGGGTAAGTAAAATGTTTCATACCGTTGCCAGTATCTTTTCATAGGAAGGTAGTAAAGCCAAATAAACGTTTCCAATCATTTTTAGCAGAACAGAGGTTAGCATCTGGTTATTTCATAGCTCTCTTTAGTGAAGGACAAATGAAACATGGTAACTGTGCATTGGAAACGGCAAATTACATTGCAGTAATATAGAATGCTTCTTTATACCATTGGCGGTAACTTTTCATAGGAAGGAAGTACAGGCAAATAAACCTCTGGTTCTTGATTCCCCTTCTCTGGGTAAAAGACTGTGCATTCGCCCGACCCATTCCCATCATGATCTTCGGTGCTTCCAAGATGGCGCCCAACCCAGGCGACATTAACGTGCTAGCCACAAAAGCAGATGTACAATCACACATTACAGTCGCCCCACACTTTTAAATCTCTACCCCTCCAGCAACGTTTCTTGTTATTCCCTTCTCATGTATCTGTACACTGTAAATGGCTCGATTGTAATCGTGTATTGTCTTTCCGCTGACTGGTTGGCACGTAACAAAAGCTTTTCACTGTACTTCGGTACAGGTGGCAATAAACTAAGCTGTACTGTACTGAAAAAACTGTACAGCTGTACCTTTAAATAGAACGCAGAACACTGCATTGATTTAGATTACGTTTAGTCCTGTCCATCTGAAAAAGCAATCCTGATTCTCAATGTGTAGAACAAGGTGATGACGTGGTGTGTAGGAAGGAACTGCAGATGTTGGTCTAGACCGAAGATAGACACAAAAACTGTTTGAGCAACTCAGCGAGTCAGGCCGCATCTCTGGAGTAAAAGAATAGATGACATTTCAGGTTGGAACCTGACAATGTATTAAACTTCACCTCTATAAAATCACATCTCACCAACAAACCACCTTCTATTTGCATCCAATTGCTTTTTATTACTTAACATAAAGCAAAAGACCAGAGGATATAGGATATAGGTTCAAGATGACGGGGAAAAGATTTCATGGGAATCTGAGGGGTAACTTTTTCACACCTAGAAACATAGAAACATAGAAAATAGGTGCAGGAGTAGGCCATTCGGCCCTTCGAGCCTGCACCGCCATTCAGTATGATCATGGCTGATCATCCAACTCAGTATCCCGTACCTGCCTTCTCCCCATACCCCCTGATCCCTTTAGCCACAAGGGCCACATCTAACTCCCTCTTAAATATAGTCAATGAACTGGCCTCAACTACCTTCTGTGGCAGAGAATTCCACAGATTCACCACTCTCTGTGTGAAAAAAAACTTTCTCATCTCGGTTCTAAAAAACTTACCCCTTATCCTTAAACTGAGACATAGGGTGGTGGGTGCATGGAACAAGCTGCCAGAGGAGGTAGTTGAAGCTTGGGACTGTCCCAACATTTAAGAAACAGTTAGACAGGTAAATGGATAGGACAGGTTTGAGAGATATGGACCAAGCACAGGCAGGTGGGACTAGTGTCACTGGGACATGTTGGCTGGTGTGGGCAAGTTGGGCCGAAGGGCCTGTTTCCACACTGTGTCTCTCTATGACTCTAAATGTTTGGATTTGAAATTTCATCCTGTGTTGATGGAAGATATTTTTGTGTTTCCATTTGGTGCTCTCTCCCTCTTTTCCTGCAGACTTGCCCATTGCCTGTGGTAAACACATCTCCATTAAGGAACTGGGCCACCTTGGCAGCCTTTCTGAGGAAATGTTGAGTTATCTTTGAATTTAAGTCACTTGCAGACCAGATGAATCCTTGGAATTTGAAAATCTACGCCACAGGAGAAACACTTTTAGTTCCTCGCGTCCATTTCTCAAAATGTATTAATGTTTTGTCTTTTCGAAGGTATTTTTGGCTTTATGCATGAGTTTGTCTTGTTAATCCCAGCTATGTACTATCAACATATTAAAATCATAGAATGGTATCGCATGGAAACAGGCCCTTTGGCCTAACTTGCCCACACTGACCAACATGTCCCATCTACACTAGTCCCTCCTGCCTGCATTTGCCTCTAAACCTGTCCTATCTAAGTACCTGTCTAAACGGTTCTTAAATGTTCCAATAGTCCCTGCCTCAACTATGTCCTATAGACAATAGACAATAGGTGCAGGAGGAGGCCATTCGGCCCTTCGAGCCAGCACCGCCATTCAATGTGATCATGGCTGATCATTCTCAATCAGTACCCCGTTCCTGCCTTCTCCCCATACCCCCTGACTCCACTATCCTTAAGAGCTCTATCTAGCTCTCTCTTGAATGCATTCAGAGAATTGGTCTCCACTGCCTTCTGAGGCAGAGAATCCCACAGATTCACAACTCTCTGACTGAAAAAGTTTTTCCTCAGTCCTCCGGCAGCTTGTTCCACATACCAACCACCCTTTGTGTGAAAAAGTTACCCCTCGGGTTCCTATTAAACCTTTCCACTGTAACCTTAAACCTATGACCTCTGGTTCCTTGATTCTCCTACTCTCGGCAAGAGACTCTGTGCGTCTTCCCGATCTATTCCTCTCATGATTTTATACCCCTCTATAAGAGTCACCCCTCATCCTCCTGCGCTACAAGGAATAGAATCCTGGCCTGCACGACCTCTCCTTGTAGCTCAGGCCCTCGAGTCCAGGCAACATCCTCGTAAATCTTCTCTGCACCCTTTCCAGCTTGACATCTTTCCATCCCTCCGTATTGGTGAAGACTGGTCAGTATTTGCTTTCTCGCTGATTCAAATGGGTTTTCCCAATAAACCACTGTGTTTCTTTGCAGTTAATTTGTGCGCTGAAATATTAGCTCTGCTATTTGCAAAGCTTGATGGTATTAACTAGTTGACACTTGTATCCAAAGGAGTATAATATTACTGGAGTCATGAGTTGCACATAATAAGTTGGGGTTTTAAAAAAATTCTTTAAATAGAAGTTTTCCTTGAAATAGTTCTGTAATAATTCACTCCTGTAACTAATATGAAGCAACTCTGGGTGGTTTGTCTGACCTCATTCATAAGTGCTAAAGATTCAAGGGCACAATAAGGTAGCAGGAATGTTGGCTTTTAATTGAGAGTTGGCCAGTAGTCTTTCCTCTCTGACTGCAAACTTCATTAGGTGTTGATTCTTTTTATTCCGTTTAACATTACTGTCACTGGGTGTGGCGTGCAGTATAAAGTGGAGCTATGAATGCTGTCATTTTCTGGCCCATTGCCAAGATCCGTGTTTCTCCTCTTTAACCCCGTTGATATTTGGACGGGTCAGATTATTGCAACTGGTGACGTTGCCCTTCAAGTTGGACTAACCTTTAAAAGGACACCAAGGCGGGAAGGTGGCGCCACGGTAAAGTCGTCGCCTTACAGCGCCAGACACCCGGGTTCGATCCTGACCGCGGGTGCTGTCTATTCGGAGTTTGTACGTTCTCTCTCTGACCTGCGTGGGTTTTCTCCGGGAGCTCCGGTTTCCTCCCACACTCCAAAGACGTACAGATTTGCAGGCTGATGGCTCAGTAAAATTGTACGTTGTCCCCAGTGTTTGTAGGATCGTGTTAATGTGCAGGGATCGCTGGTCAGCGCAGACTCGGTGGACCGAATGGCATGTTTCCGCGCTGTACCGCTCAACTAAATGAAGACACTTAAGTGCTGGAGTAACTCAATGGGTCAGGCAGCACCTACGGAGAACATAGATAGGTGACATTTTGGGTCGGCACGCTTCTTCAAACGGACAACATATCCTTCACCCATCAGCCCCATGTTTCAAGTTCCCAGTTAGCAACCCGATTGTAAAGTACTATGTTTTTTTTAAACAATTCTTTTATGCCCTTATCCATGCCAATTTCTTTGCCTTCCTCCAAGATATCAGGATCTTGGAATGAGGCCTCTACTCACTGGAGTTTAGAAGGATTGAAACTTATCGAATAGAGAACAGCTTGGATAGAGTGGATGTGGAGTGGATGTGGAGAGGATGCTTTCCCCTAGTTTAGGACCAGAGGTCTTAGCCTCAGAATAAAAAAAACGTTCCTTTAGGAAGGAGTTGATGAGGATTTCTTTGGTCAGAGGGTGGTGAATCTGTGGAATTTGTTGCCACAGAAGGCTGTGGAGGTCTAGTCTATAGATATTTTTAAGGCAGAGTTGGATAGATTCTTGATCAGTTCAGAGGTCATGGGGAGAAGGCAGGAGAATGGGGTTGAAGGGGAGAGTTAGGTCAGCCATGATTGAATGGTGGAGTAAACTTGATGGGCCGAATGGTCTAATTCTGCTCCAATCACATGAATTTATGAGCTGAGGAAATGAACTTGAGTTTTGCTCGAGAACCACGACCCCCCTCCTCACAACTCAGTTTGTGTGACTTCCACATGTGGACATTGCAAGTTGGGAAATGTCTGGACATCAGGATCCAGTGCATTTGATCTCCTGCTCTGCCAGCGGACTCATCGCAGGGGGAGCATACTTTGCATCCAGCATACTTTGCATCTCTCTCTCATCTTGACACCAAGCTGAGGGAGGGGTGTAACATTACCCATCCATTAAGAATTTTAAGAATAATAAATAGAAATATAAATTTCTCCCAACTAACAATGATATATTCTACATTTTCCTTGATCTCCATTCCCTTTGTCCAGTTTTCATACCTTACACTTCCTTATCGATAAACTTCCTTGTCTCTATACCGCCCACTCCCCTGACATGTCTGAAGAAGGGTCTCGACCCGAAACGTCACCCATTCCTTCTCTCCAAAGATGCTGCCTGTCCCGCTGAGTTACTCCAGCTTTTTGTGTCTATCTTCGGTTTAAACCAGTATCTGCTGTTCCTTCCTACTCATTGATGGTTTAGTTTAGTTTAATTCAGAGACACAGCATGGAAACATGCCCTTTGGCCAGCCGTGTCCACAACGACCGGCGGTCCTCGCACACTAACACCACCCTACACACACTAGGGACAATTTACATTTATACCCAGCCAATTAACCTACAATCCCGTACGTCTTTGGGGCGTGGGAGGAAACCGAAGATCTCGGCGAAAACCAACGCAGGTCACGGGGAGAACGGACAAACTCCGTACAGACAAGCGCCCGTAGTCGGGATAGAACCCGGGTCTCTGGCGCTGTATGCGCTGTAAGGCAGCAATTGTACCGCTGCGCCACCGTGCCGCTCAGCATGATGCTCACATGCAGTTGAGGAAAGCCGCCTTGCTCTCTTTGGGTGCGGGATGGGTCGGTTTAACCATCTAAGTACATCTGGCAATGACTAACCTGCCGACCACTCTCACGCCACCACACTTGTGTACAGCGGCTCAAAGGATTAATTATCTTGCTTTCCTTCGATATGCGGCAATTATAAAACCATTCCCAGAGCGCAAATAAGAAAGTCGGAATGACCTATTCTTAACCCCTTCCCCGAGCACATTTTGTTTGTTGAAAGGCTCTCTGCTTAGAACAGTGTTTAGACTTGTCCCATCTCGTACCTTTTTCTCCTTGTTTTCTGACATGTTGCCTGCAAAAGATTTGCAGTGAGGGCAAGGTGTTTCCCTGGAGAGTGGGAGGAGAATCTCAGACAGTGACTCAAAGGATAGGGTGGATGTGGTAAAGTGGCTGCCAATACTTGTAGATGGAGCCTCGTGTGCCTCAGGGGAGAGGGGAACGGAGGAGAAAAGACCTGCTCATAATTTGCACTCTATCCTACATGTCGGTATTGCAGGCAACATGCATTAGCATGTGTAAGGAGGAACTGCAGATGCTGGTTTAAACCGCAGATAGACACAAAAAGCTGGAGTAACTCAGCGGGACAGGCAGCCTCTCTGCACAGGCAGCCTCTCTGGAGGTTACTCCAGCTTTTGGTGTCTAACATGTCTGAAGAAGGGTCTCAGCCCGAAACATCACCGATTCCTTTTCTTCAGAGGTGCTGCCTGACCCCGCTGGATTACTCCAGCACTTTGTGTCTATCTTCGGTGTCAACCAGCATCTGCGGTTCCTTCCTTACACATCCATTAGCAAGCCACATCTGTGAATACCCAATGTTACCATCGGCTGAAGATTCAGGGTCTTCATAAAACCGTAGCTTAAAGTGCTCATAGAATCAGAGAGTCAGAGAGCAGGGAAGGACACAAAATGCTGGAGAAACTCAGCGGGTCAGGCAGCATCTCCATCGTGGAGAGCATGGATAGGTGAAGTTTTGGGTAGAGACCCGTAACAGGCCCTTCGGCCCAACTTGTCCATGTTGACCAAGATGCCCCATCTTGATTAGGAAGGGTATTTCTTGATTAGTAACGGTGTCAGGGGTTATGGGAGCAGGCAGGAGAATGGGGTTGACAGGGAATGATAGATCAGCCATGATTGAATGGCGGAGTAATGGGCCGAATGACCTAATTCTCCTCCTAGAACTCATGAACATATGATAAGCTAGGTCTATTGGCCCATCTTGGGTCGAACTCCCTCTAAGTCATTCCTTTTTAATCTTATTTTTGTACCTGCTTTAATTATTTCTTCTGACGGCTCAATCCATATACCAACCAGACTTTGAGTGAAAAGTTGCCACTCAGGTTCCTATTAAATCTCTCCCCTCTGACCTTGAATCTATGTCCACTGGTTCTTGATTTCCCTACCCTGAGTAAAAGACTCTGTGCATTCACCCTATCAATTGCCCTCATGATTTTATACACTAAATATACATTCATAATAGTAATTTTCTTGTCTCCATCATCCTTTCCTCTGGACGTACAATGCTGTTGTGGCCCAATATGCTGTGACGCATATTAAATGTGGCGCAGCGGTAGAGTTTTGCTGCCTTACAGCGCCAGAGACACAGGTTCAACCCTGACTACGGGTGGTGTCTGTACGGAGTTTGCACGTTCTCCCCATGACCTGCGTGGACTGTCCCCGCACCGGGATCTCCGGTTTCCTCCCACACTCCAAAGTCGTACAGGTTTGTTGGTTAATTGGCTTCGGTAAGAATCGTAAATTGTCCCCAGTGCGTAGGGTAGTGTTAGTGTATGGGGATCGCTGGTTGGCGCAGACTCGGTGGGCCGAAGGGCCTGTTTCCGTGCTGTATCTCTAAGCTAAACAAAAAATAATATATTATTGTACCTGTGTAGCCACAGTAAGTGAATTGAGGACCAGAGTACATAGGTTTAAGTTGATGGGGAAAAAGGTTTAATAGGAATGTGAAGGGAAATCTTTTCATACAATGGGTGGTGGATGTATGGAACAAGCTGCCAGAGGAGGGGTATGGGCCAATTGCGGGCAGGTGAGACTAGTATAGCAGGGACATGTTAGCCAGTGTGGGCAAGTTGGGCCTAAGGGGATGTTTCCATGCTGTATGGCTCTGTGACTCAGTGATATGCCTGTCCCTGATATTCTGCTGGTTACCAATTATTAAATAAGCTGGGGAGCTGATGTCTGGTTCTTAATCCATACTATGTTATTTGATTTTATCTACACATGCCGAATTGGCCTTGATAACTAGAGTTGGAATGATTGAGGCAGAGCAATGCCTGAAGGTGCTTGACACCAAGCCACATAAGGAAAATACTAGGGCAAATGAACAAAAAGTTGGTCTGAGAGATGGGCTTCAAGGAATGTTTTGAAGAAGGTAAAAGAAAATACATTTGGGCCGGGTACATGTGCAGGAAAGGTTTTGGAGGGATATGGGCCAAATGCGGGCAGGTGGGACTGGTGTAGATGGGGCACCTTGGTCGGCATGGGCAGGTTGGGCCGAAGGGCCTGCTTCTGTGTTGTAGGGCTCTATGACAGTTTGAACATTGACTGCAGGAATTTGGATGATCCGAGTCATTAAAATGACAGCGGGGAAGCTATATTGGGTCAATGAATTGCAAAGAGCAAACAAGACTCCAAAGACGTACAGGTATGTAGGTTAATTGGCTGGGTAAATGTAAAAATTGTCCCTAGTGGGTGTAGGATAGTGTTAATGTACGGGGATCACTGGGCGGCACGGACTTGGAGGGCCGAAAAGGCCTGTTTCCGGCTGTATATATATGATATGATATGATAAGACCGATTTTTAAATGGTTTTTATGCCAGTCGAGGAAATGATTCAGTTCAGTTCAGTTTAATTTATTGTGTACCGAGATACAGTGAATAGCCCTTGTTGCGTGCTAACCAGTCAGCGGAAAGACAATACTTGATTACAATCGAGCCATTTACAGTGTACAGATACATGCAAGAAGGTTCAAGACCCGAAGCATCATTCATCCCTTCTCTCCAGAGATGCTGCCTGTCCCGTTGAGTTACTCCAGCTTTTTGTGTAACTCAGGGAATAACGTTTAGTGCAAGGTAAAGCCTGTAAAGTCTGATCACAGATAGTTTGAGGGTCACCAATGAGGTAGATAGCACTTCAGGACTGCTCTCTAGTTGTGGTAGGATGGTTCCGTTGCCTAATAACAGCTGGGAACAAACTGACCCTGAATATTGATTCGTATCTGAAATGTCGCTGATTTGTGCATTCTGCAGAAGCATGCTACAGAGTGCTTGCATGTAGCATTTGTTTGATAGTCCAAACAAGTTTAGTTTAGTTTAGAGATACAGCGTGCAAACAGGCCCTTCGGCCCACCGAGTCCTCACCGACCAGCCATCCTTGCACACTAACACCACCCTACACACACTTGGGACAATTTTACATTTATACCGGGCCAATTAACCTACAAACCTGTACGTCTTTGGAGTGTGGGAGGAAACCGAAGATCTCGGGGAAAACCCACGCGGTCAGGCGGAGAACGTACAAACTCCGTACAGACAAGCACCCATAGTCGGGATCGAACCTGCGATTCTGGTGCTGAAAGCGCTGTAGGGCAGCAACTCTTCCGCTGCGCCACCGTGCCGACCAAGTGTGAGTCCACCTATCCTGCAAAGATTTTCAAACCAGCAGCGTGGTAAAGTCAGCTGACATGGAGCACATTAGGTCATGAAGACACATCTGTGCTCTGTTCACATGTGGATGGAATGATTGAATATAATCCCTGAAAGATTACCTGAGGTTCCAGACAGTGGGAATTTGACTGAGCTGTCTCTCTGAGGTGTGGGGTTTAATTATACGTGAGTGGATGCAGATTGTGATTGCAAAACCCTGGCAAAAGCCCTGGGATCCTGAGCGAGAAGAATAATTGAACTCGAGTACAGAACAGTTAATGGTTCATGATATTTTTCCTTGAAAGTTCAAGGGAACAGCATCTTTCACTTGTAGGAACAAGGAAATGCAGATGCTGGTTACTACACAAAAGGACATAAGGTGCTGGAGAAACTCAGCAGGTCAGGCAGCATCTCTGGAGAAAGAACTTGGATAGGTGATGTTTCGGGTCAAGACACTCTTCAGGAGTCTGAAGAGGGGTCTTAACCTGAAAAGTCACCTGTCCATGTTCTCCAGAGATGTAGCCTGACCTATTGAGTTACTCCAGTGTTTAGCTTAGTTAGAGAGATGGCGTGGAAACAGGCTTTTCAGCCCACCGTGCGTCCGTGCCGAAAGGCGATTCCTGTACACTAGCACTATCCTGCACACGAGGGACCACTTACAATCTTTACCGAAACCAATTAACCTACAAACCTGTACCTCCATGGAGTGTGGGAGGAATCCACAAAACCAGAGCACCCGAGGAAAGCCCACGAGGTCACGGGGAGAACGTACAAACAGCACACGTAGTCAGGATGGAACCGGGGTCTCTGGCGCTGTAAGGCAGCAACTCTACCGCTGCGCCACCGTGGTTTTTGTCTTTTTGAGCATCATTCACGCACCGTTCAATTCATGATAAATGTAAAGAGAAGATTTGATTTAAAGACTAAAATCATCTAAATAATTTCCTGCAAACTCTGTACAGCCGAGGCCTCAAAACAATCAGAACCTTCAAGGCACAATTGTTCGGTACCGTTGAAGCTGTCAAAACTCAATTTTCCTGAATTGAACTGTGCTAAAACTAGCCCGAGATGCGCGCATGCTTGTAGAATCTCGTCATGAGCTGTAAAAAGTTGTATCTGCTGCAAAATCTATCACTCGTAAAACCACATCATCTTCCCCCAGATCCTAAGCTATGTGCTGTAACATGTCACCTGCTGCCAGTCAGGTTCTTAAAGGCATTAAACTAAACACATATCGCTGGAGGCAAAGCAAAGATTTTGTCTTGAGCAGTGTTGCAGCGTAGAGATTTCACGAGTATAAAATGAAAACTCGACCGCAGTCTTCGGTTTTTTAGTTTAGTTTAAAGATACAGCGTGGAAACAGGCCCATCGGCCCACCGAGTCTGCTCCGACCAGCGATCCCCGCGCACTAACACTATCCTACACACGAGGGACAATTTACAATAACGCTGAGCTAATTAACCTACAAACCTGCACGTCTTTAGAGCGTGGGAGGAAGCCAGAGCACCCGGAGAAAACCCACACAGGTCACGGGGAGAACGTACAAACTCCGTACAGACAGCACCTGTAGTCAGGATCAAACCCGGGTCTCCGGTGCTGTAAGGCAGCAACTCTACCGCTGGGCCACTGTGCCGCTCTCAATCTAATACCTTGTTTGCTATCCAAACCCGACATGTTGGCGGGTACCATCATGTTTGGGACAGATACCTAGGCTCTAAATTAAGTAGAGAGTCTCAATGCATTCATATATTTCGAGCTGCATCAGTCCAGTCACTTGTAACTCTTTCGATATCTGACATGTTGATGTGTGCCACAAACTGGAGTCAGGTGAGCCACACTCTTCAGTGAAAAGCCTTTGTTGCGTGCTTAGTCAGCAAAAAGACAATACACGGCTCGAATGTAATCATGTAGAGCCTTTCCGCTGACTGGATAGCACGCAACAAAAGCCTTTCACGGTACTGAGGTACACGTGACAATGAACTAAACTCACTGCTTTCTGGGGACTCCGCTCAGGGCGGGATGGTAACATTGCACACAGTATGTACATATGTATGCAACAAACATAGTACATGTTCTTGCAAGCAAGAGTTTAATTGTTCCGTTTCAAGGCGTATAATAATTAAACCAGATTCAGGGGTGGCTTCTTCCCAGCTGTTATCAGGCAACTGAACCATCCTACCAACATCTAGAGAGCGGTCCTGAGCCACTATCTACCTCATTGAAGACCCTCGGACCATCTTGAATCAGACTTTACTGGACATTATCTTGCACTAAATGTTATTCCCTTTATCATGTATCTGTACACTGTGCATGTCTCGATAGTCATCCTGTATAGCCTTTCCGCTGGCAGGTTAACATGCAACAAATGATTTTCACGGTACATGACAATGAACTAAAACAACAAACAAACAAACAAAACACTCTTGACTCTTGAGAAGCTTGCAGAATCAGCAGAGAGATGGCAGTTTTCTTTTAGTTTCAGTATTTTTAGTTTTAGAGATACAGCGCGGAAACAGGACCTTTGGCACACCGAGGCCACACTGACCAACGATCCCCGCACATTAACACTATCCTACACACATTAGGGACAATTTAAATTTAAATTTATACCAAGCCAATTAACCTACAAACCTGTACTTCTTTGGAATGTGGGAGGATACCGAAGCCCCCGGAGAAAACCCACGCGGTCACAGGAAGAACGTACAAACTCCGTACAGGTCAGGATCGGACATGTGTCTCTGGCGCTGTAAGGCAGCAACTGTTCCACTGCGCCACCGTGCCCAAGCACAAGCCTGTGAAGCTACATTGTGCAGTTTTGGAGTCTTGGATAATTTATTTTAAAAATACTTCTTGTCTCAGTTCTCAGTAATTAGAAGAAATATGAGATGCCTTGTTATGTTAGCTTCAGTACTGCGATCATCCATATTCTGGCAATGAGAGATTGCCTCTTGCCTTCGGGAGATTTGCCTGACTATGCCTTGCTCCAAACGCAAATCCCCACTTGAATCTCCAATGAGATCTGGTGCTGGATCTCAACTTTTAATGACTTTCCCAAAATGTTAAGCATAACATCTATTGTAACTCAAAAACACAAAGTACTGGAGGAACTCATCGGGTCAGGCAACATCTGTGGAGAAAACGGATGGGCTGTGTTTTAGGATTGGGACTGTTCTTCAGACTGATAGCAACAGGAGGGGAAATCCTGCAAAAGGGATGGAATCCGGACACAGCCTGGTAAGTGATGGGTGGATAAAGGTGAGGAGGGGTTGACCGGCTGATGAGTGGAGCACGTGACAGAGGCTGGAGATGAAAAGGATCAAAGGTAGACACAAAATGCTGGAGTAACTCAGCGGGTCAGGCAGCATCTCGGGAGAGAAGGAATGGCTTCTCTCCCGAGATGCTGCCTGACCCGCTGAGTTCCTCCAGCATTTTGTGTCTACCTTCGATTTTAACCAGCATCTGCAGTTTTTTTCCTACACATTTTGCCACTCCGAGATGAAAAGAATCAGTTGTTTAGTTTATTGTCATGTGTACCGAGGTACAGTGCAAAGCTTTTGTTGTGTGCTAACCAGCCAGCGGAAAGACAGTACATGATTACAATCGAGCCATTCACAGTGTACAGACACATGGTAAGGGAATGACGTTTAGTGCAAGGCTGTAGGAGTAGAGGTTTAAAAGTGTGGAGTGATTGTAATACGTGATTGTGGACAATAGACAATAGGTTGCAGGAGTAGGCCATTCGGCCCTTTGTGCCAACACCACCATTCAATGTGATCATGGCTGATCATTCTCAATCAGTACCCCATTCCTGCCTTCTCCCCATACCCCCTGACTCCGCTATCCTTAAGAGCTCTATCTAGCTCTCTCTTGAATGCATTCAGAGAATTGGCCTCCACTGCCTTCTGAGGCAGAGAATTTCACAGATTCACAACTCTCTGACTGGAAAAGTTTTTCCTCATCTCTGTTCTAAATGGCCTACCCCTTATTCTTAAACTGTGGCTCCTTGTTCTGGACTCCCCCAACATTGGGAACATGTTTCCTGCCTCTAACGTGTCCAACCCCTTAATAATCCTATGTTTCGATAAGATCCCCTCTCATCCTTCTAAATTCCAGTGTATACAAGCCTAGCCGCTCCAGTCTCAACATATGACAGTCCCGCCGTTCCGGGAATTAACCTAGTAAACCTACGCTGCACGTCCTCAATAGCAAGAATATCCTTCCTCAAATTTGGTGACCAAAACTGCTACAGTACTCCATGTGCGGTCTCACTAGGGCCCTGTACAAATGCAGAAGGACCTCTTTGCTCCTATACTCAACTCAGCTTGTTATGAAGGCCAACATTCCATTGGCTTTCTTCACTGCCTGCTGTCTCTGCATGCTTCCTTTCAGTGACTGATGCACTAGGACACCCAGATCTCGTTATACGTCCCCTTTTGTAAGCTAGCGTGGCTAGCACGCAAATAGTCGCCTAGGTTGGACGGCATCTTCGAGGCATCCAAACATAGGGGTCAAACAAAGCAGAGGAAAGGCATCAGGTAAGGAGAGAGGAGGAGGGTAATGTAAAGCAAGAGAGATATATATAGTGGAGGGGAAAGAGGGGGGATAAAAGGGAAATTAGGGACTCGGGGATGGGAGATGAGCGTGTGAACCAGTGAGCTCTTGCCGATCCAATTAACTCTTACAACATTGTTCCTGTTCCTGATAAGCATTCGTGCAAACAAGGGCATCATCGGTGTTGCCAACCTTTTGGCAAATCCGGCGAGTTTCCTTTGGTGCTGACATCTGCATTGGCTGCAGATCTTGAGCACAAACATGGAACAAAACGCGGCCGGTATCAGTTACTCCGCTGCGCACAAACAAACCAAAGGCAACAGGCCCATTGCCAGATCGCTGGGCTTGGCGCGGGCCTGTTCCGAACAGACGCTCTTTGTTTGCAGCGAAACAATCCCATCACGTATCCCTCAATTACCGCAAAGTCCGACAGCCTCTCTCCCTTCACGTTCATTCTTGGCAGCAGCGCAAAGGAGCAATCCATCAGCACGTTGGGCCCAGGATGTTATCGGAGCGGTGACACTTGATGGGACTTGTAGACAGGCTGATCTTTGGAGTTAAAGCTACAGATTGCCAAAGGCAAAAGAGAAAACCACCTATTTCAATAATAAATCCTTTCATTGACCGGCTGTTGTGTTATTGAATTCACATTTTGCTCTTCTCCACGCTTGCCTTCTCTCCTTTAAAACAAAATGCTTTCACGACGGTGATTCTTCTTCCTTCCCATTTCCTTCCTCTTTTATCTTCGACAACATCCAGACCATTTCATGAAGTGTCCCGATTATACTGACTCACCAACAGGTTAACTTTACTTTGGACGATTAAATCCAAGGGTGGTGGGTGTATGGAACGAGCTGCCAGAGGAGGTAGTCAAGGCAGGGACTATCGCAATATTTAAGAAACATGGATAGGACAGGTTTCGAGGGACATGGGCGAAACACAGGCAAGTGGGGCTAGTGTAGATGGGACATGTTGGTCGGTGTGGGCAAGTTGTGCAGATGGGCCTGTTTCCATGCTTTAAGACTTTATGACTTTGTTAATGCTACTAGTTGATAGCAAAGTGGCTGAACCTGTGGATCAGACGCAGACTGCAGTGGCATGCAGCGGTGGAGGACATTGATAACATCGCCATGCCAGGCCGATCCCTGCAACTCCAACCCACTGCGGCCACCAGGACAATGAGCCATTACGGGCCACGTTAAGACTCGAACAGTTGATAAATGATGGGAGCAGAATTAGGCCATTTGGCCCTTCAAGTCTACTCTGCCATTCAATCATGGCTGATCTATCTTTCCCTCTCAACACCATTCTCCTTCCATCTGCCCGGAACCCCTGACACATGTCCTAATCAAGAATCTACCTATCTCTGCCTTAAAAATATCCATTGACTTGGCCTCCATCCATAGCCTTATGTGGCAATGAATTCCACATATTCAGCACAGATTTTAACAACTCTGAACATAAAGGGCACAAGATGGCACTGGAAATGTGCTGACTCTTGTATAATGCCTCAATGTAACTACTATCCTCTACTCTTGGACTTGAGTATGATTTTACCTGTGCACAGTAAGATTTTTACTGAATTTCACTGTACCTAGAGACATGTGGCAATAAAGTACCATTAGGTTGCAGGCAAACCTCCACAGAGTAATTGAAAGCTCGTCAATTTAAATGTTAATATTTTAAATGCTAAAGATTTCAACATTGTTAGTGAGCGTGGGATTTGAACTCTTGAACCTCCAGGTTGTTATTAACTCTGCAACTAATGATCCTCCGCTTCAGAGCCGTGCCCAGGA